>NW_024037068.1:17786752-17806903 GCF_015706575.1 Patiria miniata
ATTACAAGTTCAACATTCACTACTTCTATCTGCCTAAAATCATCCACCAATTGGTCTCATCTTGAACTTCGTCTTCCTCTTTGTCATAGTTCGAGTGAAGTCTATGCGGACAATCGTCAGTGTGTACTTGTCCAATCTGGCAGTTGCTGACTCCATGTTCCTCCTTACTGCATTGATCACGTCATCAATACCTGTGGAGTTTGAAAGCCAAAAACTGAAAGATATTATTTTCTTGTCATTGAACCTTACACCGGGTTTGCTTCTTACTGTTTTGTCACGGCCATAGCAGTGGAAAGATTCTCAGCTGTTCATCACCCTATAACTTTCAGGGCATCAGCCAGTAAAACTCCGAGCTGCTAAAATATCTACGGCCCTGTGGGTTCTATCCGTCGTTTTGGGAGTTTTCCCACAAATTGTAGAGTACAATGTTAAGTCAGGATCTCTTTTCCTCAAAATTCATCTGATTTTGAGACTTATAATTTATGTGTTTAATGTCACAGTCACTCTGTGTATGTACATTTACATTGTGATCAAGCTATGCCGTCAAACTCCTGCTTCGCAGCAAAATTCACAGCCAGTTGGCAAGGTTGCTCGCATGCTGGTCATTAACACTGCTGTGTTTTTTGCATTTATGTATTACGTATAACTGGATTATTTGGACTGTAAAATTGTTGTACTCTAACGAAAGCGCAAATGTAGGCCTACTTAAAATATTTGTCAGTGCAAACATCTTGAACTTATCAACAGTTCAATCAATTCCCTGATCTACAGCGCTACCAACTCGGCCTATCGAAGTGCTATAGCAGAAGCATTCTCCTTTCTGAACCTTGCTCACCACTGCAAAAGCCAAACAGAGCAAGTGTCACGGAAAGCAAGGGAGCAGAAAGAGTCGCTTGCTATCGGACCAAATGAAGCTGCCGCAGATGCAGCAAAGGAGCAGATAGAACTATCTGCTATTGGGCCAAAGGATGCGAGTCAACAACTCGTACATGTGCAGATAGAACTGTCTCCAATTGGGCAAAGGAATGCACCTCAAGATGTAGCGCAGGACCAAACTTGCCCAAAGGATGCAGCTCAAGAACTTGTACATGTGCAGATAGAAGTGTCTCCAATCAGGCCAAATGATGCGGCACAAAACCTAGTGCAGGACCAGATTGGGTCGAAAGATGAAGCTCAAGAACTTGAAGGGATAGATTTGTCTGCAATTGAGCCGAAGGATGCAGCTCAAGAACCAGCACAAGATGGATCTTAAGTGTCTGAAATTCGGCAGCGAGATTCAGCTCATGAACTTAGCCATCAGAGCCGAAGAATGCAGCTCAAGAACCAGCTCAAGATGGTACTTAAGTGTCTGAAATTGAGCTGCGAAATTCAGCTCATGACCTTGACCATCAGAGCTGAAGGATGCAGCTCAAGAACCAGCTCAAAATGGTACTTAAGTGTCTGAAATTGGGCAGCGAGATTCAGCTCATGAACTTGACCATCAGAGCTGAAGGATGCAGCTCAAGAACCAGCACAAGATAGAACTTAAGTGTCTGAAATTGGGCAGCGAGATTCAGCTCATGAACTTGACCATCAGAGCCGAAGGATGCAGCTCAAGAACCAGCACAAGATAAAACTTAAGTGTCTGAAATTGGGCAGCGAAATTCAGCTCATAAACTTGACCATCAGAGCTGAAGGATGCAGCTCAAGAACCAGCACAAGATAGAACCTAAGTGGCTGAAATTGGGCAGCGAGATTCAGCTCATGAACTTGACCCTGGGCAGGAAGATCTGTCTGTAATATTGGGCAGAAGGATGGAGCTAAAGGAACCAGAACAAGAGAAGACGGAACTGTCTGCAATAGGGGCAAAGGATGCAAACCAAGAAAGTGCTCATGTACAGATAGAACTGTCTGCAATCGGGCGTAAAGATGCAGGTCAAGAACTTGTACAGTACCAGATATAACTTTCTGCAGTTGGGCAAAAATGATGTAGCTCAATAATTTAATCACAAGAACAAATGGAACTGCCTTCAAATGGGCAAAAGAATTTAGGAGTAGAACTGTTTAGATAGAAGTGTCTGTAATAAGGCTGGCTGAGCGATTAAGCTCAGGAAAATCGTCTTTTATTTAGACTTGGGGCAAAGTCGGTCATTGTTTTGCGTACAGTACCGTTTACTGGCTCCACACACGCAAAATATCACTGCAATGCGCGTAGTCTTGTTTCCAGACCAAATGATGCTGAGTATTGATGTTCAATTACCGACTTGGCGAATACGTTTTCAACTTTGTTCACATTGATCTCTGTATACACAGTATACGGAGATCAATGTTTGTACACAACACATGGGGGTATTTTGAATCGCTAGCGAATTCTATGCGAGCACTCTGATTGGTTCAGATTCAAGCGTGTGTTTTCTCGGCAGCCACAGAAGGTCATTCTCATTACTTCGAGGGTTTGTACTTTGTGTTGTGTAACATTACAAAATTAATTATAGGGCATACACGACTCAAATAAAGCAAGTTTATCACAATGATACATTTTATTTCTTTACACAATTTACCCAAGCTGAGTGTATATGGTCGTTAAAACATACAATGTATGTCCCTGATGTATGTAACGGAATGAATGAGTCCTCATTTGCATCTAGCGGAGCGCCATTGGATTTCACCGCAAAAATGCACTGCATATGTATTGCGCTGCTTGCATATACATGTATGAATATAACGGTGAGAGGACGTAATCGTCAAGTTGTTAGATGTCGCAACCCGGCTGATTACGTGCCAGCCTTATACCAGCCGGGCCTTTAGAGTTCGACTGAATTTTCACGGACAAAATACGACTTTAATGACTTGTCAACAAGTCTATCTTTAATCGGGCGGAATGATGCAAGTGGGGAACTTGTACAGGAACCAGTTCGCCAAGGGGATCTAATGACACCATACACCAGTATGAGGTCATTCAAATGCCATGGACTCTACGAATTGAGATAAATCTTCAAAGAAATATATATCTCTTTATATGAAATATCATGAAGATTTGAGGCTTTGCATGGTGGAGATACTAAATAAGGAAAGGTATGCGGAAACACCATGTGCGAATAATTTCTCAACTAAGAGAATGGTTCTTTATAGCTCGACGTTCCGGTCAGTATGCTCTCCTGAAGACGGTCAGAGCATACTGACCGGAACGTCGAGTTTTATACCTCTGGTTCCTTTCAGAACCATTCTCTTAGTTGAGAAATTATTCGCACATGGTGTTTCCGCAAACCTTTCATTATATGAAATATCTTTTTTTTCCCGCCTACATCTTTTCATATAATTTAAATGTCTAGGTCCTTATACCTTAATTTGCAAGCAATGATGTAGTCTTCACAAGTCCATCACAAGTCACCCATTGGTCCAAGGCCTATGTTGGGTTAATTTAAATGAGTTTTGTCCAAGTACGTGAGTAACAATTGAAGTCCCTCACAAGTCCCCATAAGTCATGTTAGGCCATCAGCTTGGGGTTTTGGTCAGTATCAAATCAGGGCATAAATGATTATAGTGCGCATGCGCAAGGTATACCGCTCCTAGAGTGGTAACAAGCATTTTGATGGACATTTTGAGAAAAAAAAGGTGATAACACCTAAAAAGCTGCCACCGCTGCAATGCTATCACATTTTTTCCAAATCCGGAGGTGTACTTGCCAAAAATTGCTATGATGATTATTCCCCTCATTTGATACTGGTGGCCAAAATTCTGGACCGAGGCATGATGGCCTATGACACAAGCCATGGGAATAAATTCTGACCTCAACATTCTGTTGTTTATCCCCCGTTACTTGTGACTGGACTGTGACTTGGACTCAGAGACTTCTTGTTGACGACCGAAGTTGTATAATGATTTGTTAGGAGATCTGGTTAATGAAATTCCAAACTTTATTCACAACGTAAAAATCAGGATGTCACAAATGTTGTTCGTTGCTATTTCGATGCACCTCTTGAGTCTGTCAGCAAGAAAATGTTAGCCTTCTTGACTATCGACATGATTTTCATTAAATAAAATGAATTTCTGTTTGTATATGTAGACGCACCAGCAACAAAAATGTGAACGTTCTTGTTTAAATTGAATGCTTGTGAGAACCCACATATTAACTTGTGTGAATTGAACAAATAAGATAAGAATCATATCTCTGAAAGTGAGAGTAAATGACAAGGAAAGAAAACTAAGTCACTGTTATGTCAACCACACTGACTCTAAAAATAATCTGAATAACTAGAAAGAATAACGGAAAAGAAGACAACAAGAGTCATGTGCGAGATCAGGCGCAGATCCGGGGGTGGGGGGGGGGTAAAAAAAAACCAGCTCTGTCCCCCCAAAAAAATTATCATACAAATTCCTAAAAAATCAGTCGAAACACCCCCCCCCCCCCCCCCTGTGACACCCCCAAAAATTGTTTACTGGTATAATGTCCGCCTGTTCAAAATACGGTACACCATTTAGTATCGTCGAATTTTTAACAGTGCCCTCTATTGAAATATGGAAATATGTTTCCATAGCGAGGGCCAATAGTAGCCCATCTGGCTTACGAAGAAACACCATTATAAATATGGGGGTATTATTACACGATCATTTTCAAGTTTCCATTTTATTTGGCAGTCCTGTTTTTAAAATTACAGTAAAAAAGCGTATAACATTGTAGATAATATTAGTACTTTTGCAACTGTCTTTGAATAAAAGGAGTAATATTTAAGTAATTATGGAAGTTGAAACTGTTACGAATAATTGTAAATCCCCTTCAAAAAATGAAGTGCGCGCCGACTGTAAACATAAGCTCCTTTTGGCCCATGTGGTTTGTTGTAGTTTAACTAATCACCCTGAAAACGAACTCGTTCGCGGTTTGTGCCCATTTTTAAGGTTACAGAACCGCAATGACAAAATGCCCGATGCACACAATGAGGTTTAGAAATATATTGTTGCATTATCAAGGGGGCCATGCCCCCCCCCCCCCAAAAAAACGAAACCAATTTTTTTGTTTTATGTGACATCGCAATAAAGGCAGGCAATGAGTACACCCCCATCTTTTCCTCAAAACAAATTGGTAAAAGTGGTCAGAAATTGCCTCAGATCGCATCACAGAGCATCTAGAATCCAAAAAATTCTCGGGGCCCTTAAGCGGGCCCCGAAACCCAACGCCGTAATTTTTTGGACCCACTTTTTGGGGGGACCACACTTTTGTTGGCCCCCCCCCTAAAAAAATTGTGTTCTGGATCCACCCTTGCGGCGGACGCGAGTAAAACCACTCATTACAGACTTGATTTCAGGTCTGTCGCTATGGCTGCCATACCCCATGGCAATATTACGAGTGGAAAGTTGTCCGTTCAGCCTGTGACTTTTGGAGAGTAATATAATTTCGGGAAGAAAAAAAAAACCTGTCCCCCCCACGTTCAAGGAGCGATTTCCGCCCTTGCGTGTCTGTGACCATTCGTTGTTATCCTGTCTAGGGTCAAAACCTGTGCTGGGCCAAGTTTGTTCAAAAGGGTATCTGGTAATTCTATGCACATGGAACGGCTTAAGCTAACGAAAAAAACTGAGACATCCTTTTCTTCAGAACAATTTCTTCAACTTGGACACAGTGATTTAACCACTCTCATTTTTGAAGTTGACCCCTCATGGCCCAATGCCTTCAACATGGCCAACACCTCTCTCCACACAAGGCTTTGCACGTCCAATGCGACCTTTACATATAGTCAAATTCAACCTTTTTGCACAAACCAGCCAGCAATCTTATTAGCCAGGTAAAACTTGGCCGAGTACAGGTTTGGACCCTTGACAGAAAAATAATAGATGCTCAGTAGATTCAAATAAAATTGTGTTTTCGTAACTCACACCACCAAAAACAAACGCTAATGTAACGTATAGGCAGGCACCAGACTATTCCTCATTAGCATACGTGTTTAAAAATCTTGCACATGCAAATGATCCAATACCAGGGTAAGAGAGCAGGTAGTGATGGGTGCATACTGCTCAACATCCTGGGGACGAGGTTGTACCCACAATATATTGCGACACCTGCATTTCCTTCAAAACAATTGGTGAAATAGGTTAGCGGTCACCAGCGCCATTGTATATAGCTGGCGGGGACCAGCGTAAGCAATTGAATGCGGCCAAACAAATCCACCAAAAATAGGTTTTGTACACTTTTGACTTTTGTAGATTGGTCGAAACAATTTTTAAGTTAATTAGTCATTGAAAAGATACATAGATCTTCAATTAAATTTGGTTTATCAAATCTGAATTTTCCATTAGAAATTAACAGTGAGTAGGTTATTTACCCCTCAGCCGAGACGCTTGAGGGGTATTGACATTGCCTACGGCGTCCGTCCGTCCAGAGGGGCCGTTCTGACCATACCCCGCTTGTCGGGTGATGTTCCTTTCAGGACACATCACCCCACTATTTTCACAATAGAAAAACATCACCCAGAAGAGAATCTTTAGAAAAAGGGATAATGGGAACACAATGCTATCACCCCACAATTCCGTCTGGCTAGACCGTCCGTAGGGCCATCCGTCCGCCCGAGGACGTCTCTATAGTCCGACGGCCCATTGCTCTATACGTTCCATTGGTATAAACGTCCCATTGGTCCGACGTCCCATTGGTCCGAAGTCCCATTGGTCCGAAGTCCCATTGGTCCGAAGTCCCATTGGTCCGACGCCCCATAGAATTAGGATTAGGGTTAGGGTTAAGGTTAGGGTCAGTCAACCTGAACAGGTGGAACTACACAGTATTATGTTTCGGACCAATGGGACTTCGGACCAATGGGACTTTGGACCAATGGGACTTCGGACCAATGGGACTTTGGACCAATGGGACTTCGGACCAATCATGTACTTCGGACCAGTGGTACTTCGGACTATCAAGACGTAACCCGTCTGCCCTTCCCATGGACCACTTGTGGGGTACCCATCCTTTGTTCAAGGTACCCCGCAAATAAAATCTTTAAAAATAGGGACAATGCGACAACAATGGAGGTACGTACTGTACGGAAGTCCATCTGCATGGCTGGGATGCATCCGTCCGGGCAGCTTAGTTTTCGGATGATAACTTGAGTTAGAAATGTTGTTTGGGATTGTGACTTCCGTAGGGGGTTGCCCTTTTGATTTTGAGGGGCAAAATGTCAAAGGTCAAGGTCACTGTGGTGAGTTAAAGGTGGTTCCCAGATGATAACTTGAGTCAGAAATGAAATTTTGGTGTCTAAATTAGGTAGGGGGTTTCCCTTGGGTACAGGCAAGTTGGAATTGGTTTTGGGTTCAAAAGGTCAAAGGTCAAGGTTACCGTGGTGAGGTAAAGGTAAATGGTTTCCGGGTGATAACTTGACTCTGGCTGAGGGGTTTCAACAGCAACGCTGTTATTTTTGTTTGCTGTAATATACTGATGTACCTATCTAAATTGAACATTAAAGTAGTTGCAAATAAGATATTGTAATGGGTCTGGTAGCGATCAAGGGTTTTTCAGGGTGGATTTGCGAGGGGATTTAGGTCTGATTCTTCTGACAAACAGCTACGGACTTTGGAAGGGCACAGACAGACAAACGGCAAAGTGAAATAAACACGGACACAGGTGTTGGGTTCAGGAACAATTCTCCTTATGATCAATATAACTGTATTCTACTTTATTGACCACTTTATTTCACTTACATGTACTTATTTCCTGCCAAATAAGTTGCACGAGTTACTGTCCGATCCTGTCCATCTGACGCCCAGCTGGAAAAGTGAGCTCGCTACTAAAAGCCCGCAAAAAAACCCGGCTGATTGCCCAGTAACACCAGCAACATTACACAACGCGTGGGTCACGTACGCAGCGCGCAGTGCATGACGTGACCCGGCCGTGTTCGACACACCACCCCTCCTTTGAGAGATGTTTCCTCACATCGTCCATTTTAATTAAGAAGCAAAGCCAAACCCCTCTCTTTTAAGTCTCTCATTAGTTTTACTCACATCAGTTATTTCTCTTAAAAATCAGGCAACAATTATTGCTAATCAGTCAGGCATCAATTATTCTGAATTATTTATGACCTCCTTTTACCGGCACAAATTTTAATAAAAGTCTAACGCTCAAAGTCTCAAACTTCTTTTGGGCCAAAAATCAGTATTTTTGATGACCACGGATATGGAAAAGTTTTTAGATTCAGGAGATTTTGGGTAAAAATCTGAAATGTTTGTTTTCTCCCTGGATCCTGACTTTAGTGAGCTGAAATCTTTCAGGGATTCATTTCTGGCATCTACCCACCTCGTGTAAGCATTTGACTTAATTTCGTGAAGTTGGACTTTTTGACCCAAAATCAGTATTTTTGATGACCGCGTTTATGGAAAACTTTTCAGATTTAGACCATTTTTGGTAAAAAAACTAAAATGTTTGTTTACTGCCCAGATCCTGACTGTAGTGAGCTGAAATCTCCCTGGGATTCATTTCTGGCATCTACTCACCTTGTGTGAACTTTTGACTTGGTTTCGTGAAGTTGGATTTTTTGGCCAAAAATCAGTATTTTTCATGACCGCGGATATGGAAAACTTTTCAGATTTAGACCATTTTTGGTAAATAACTGAAATGTTTGTTTTCTTCCCAGATCCTGACTATAGTGAGCTGAAATCTCTCTGGGATTCTTTTCTGGCATCTACCCACCTCATGTAAGCATTTGACTTAATTTCGTGAAGTTGGATTTTTTGGCCAAAAATCAGTATATTTGATGACCACGAGTATGGAAAACTTTTCAGATTTGGACCATTGTGGTCCGACCTAAAATGTTTGTTTTCTGCCCAGATCCTGACTGTAGTGAGCTGAAATCTTTAGGGGATTCATTTCTGGCATCTACTCACCTTGTGTGAACTTTGACTTGGTTTCGTGAAGTTGGAATTTTTGGCCAAAAATCAGTATTTTTCATGACCGCGGATATGGAAAACTTTTCAGATTTAGACCATTTTTGGTAAATAACTGAAATGTTTGTTTTCTTCCCAGATCCTGACTATAGTGAGCTGAAATCTCTCTGGGATTCTTTTCTGGCATCTACCCACCTCATGTAAGCATTTGACTTAATTTCGTGAAGTTGGATTTTTTGGCCAAAAATCAGTATATTTGATGACCACGAGTATGGAAAACTTTTCAGATTTGGACCATTTGTGGTCCGACCTAAAATGTTTGTTTTCTGCCCAGATCCTGACTGTAGTGAGCTGAAATCTTTAGGGGATTCATTTCTGGCATCTACTCACCTTGTGTGAACTTTTGACTTGGTTTCGTGAAGTTTGATTTTTTGGCAAAAAATCAGTATTTTTCATGACCGCGGATATGGAAAACATTTCAGATTGATACAATTTTGTTAAAAACTAAAATGTTTGTTTGTTGCCCAGATCCTGACTGTAGTGAGCTGAAATCTCTTGGGGATTGATTTTCTGGAATCTACTCACATTGTTTGAACTTTTGACTTAATTTCGTGAAGTTGGATTTTTTGGCCAAAAATCAGTATTTTTCATAACCGCGGATATGGAAAACTTTTAAGATTGAGACCATTTTTGGTAAAAAACTAAAGTGTTTGTTTTCTGCCTGGATCCTGACTGTAGTGAGCTGAAATCTCTTGGGGATTCATTTCTGGCATCTACTCACCTTGTGTGAACTTTTGACTTGGTTTCGTGAAGTTAGATTTTTTGTCCAAAAATCAGTATTTTTCATGACCGCGGATATGGAAAACTTTTAAGATTGAGACCATTTTTGGTTAATAACTGAAATGTTTGTTTTCTTCCCAGATCCTGACTACAGTGAGCTGAAATCTCCCTGGGATTCATTTCTGGCATCTACCCACCTCGTGTAAGCATTTGAATTGGTTTCGTGAAGTTAGATTTTTTGACGCAAAATCAGTATTTTTGATGACCGCGGATATGGAAAACTTTTCAGATTTAGACCATTTTTGGTAAATAACTGAAATGTTTGTTTTCTACCCAGATCCTGACTATAGTGAGCTGAAATCTCTCTGGGATTCTTTTCTGGCATCTACCCACCTCATGTAAGCATTTGACTTAATTTCGTGAAGTTGGATTTTTTGGCCAAAAATCAGTATATTTGATGACCACGAGTATGGAAAACTTTTCAGATTTGGACCATTTGTGGTCCGACCTAAAATGTGTTTTTCTGCCCAGATCCTGACTGTAGTGAGCCGAAATCTTTAGGGGAAAACTTTTAAGATTGAGACCATTTTTGGTAAAAAACTAAAATGTTTGTTTTTTGCCCCGATCCTGACTGTAGAGAGCTGAAATCTCTTGGGGATTCATTTCTGGCATCTACTCACCTTGTGTGAACTTTTGACTTGGTTTCGTAAAGTTAGATTTTTTGTCCAAAAATCAGTATTTTTCATGACCGCGGATATGGAAAACTTTTAAGATTGAGACCATTTTTGGTTAATAACTGAAATGTTTGTTTTCTTCCCAGATCCTGACTACAGTGAGCTGAAATCTCCCTGGGATTCATTTCTGGCATCTACCCACCTCGTGTAAGCATTTGAATTGGTTTCGTGAAGTTAGATTTTTTGACGCAAAATCAGTATTTTGATGACCGCGGATATGGAAAACTTTTCAGATTTAGACCATTTTTGGTAAATAACTGAAATGTTTGTTTTCTACCCAGATCCTGACTATAGTGAGCTGAAATCTCTCTGGGATTCTTTTCTGGCATCTACCCACCTCATGTAAGCATTTGACTTAATTTCGTGAAGTTGGATTTTTTGGCCAAAAATCAGTATATTTGATGACCACGAGTATGGAAAACTTTTCAGATTTGGACCATTTGTGGTCCGACCTAAAATGTTTGTTTTCTGCCCAGATCCTGACTGTAGTGAGCCGAAATCTTTAGGGGAAAACTTTTAAGATTGAGACCATTTTTGGTAAAAAACTAAAATGTTTGTTTTTTGCCCCGATCCTGACTGTAGAGAGCTGAAATCTCTTGGGGATTCATTTCTGGCATCTACTCACCTTGTGTGAACTTTTGACTTGGTTTCGTAAAGTTAGATTTTTTGTCCAAAAATCAGTATTTTTCATGACCGCGGATATGGAAAACTTTTAAGATTGAGACCATTTTTGGTTAATAACTGAAATGTTTGTTTTCTTCCCAGATCCTGACTACAGTGAGCTGAAATCTCGCTGGGATTCATTTCTGGCATCTACCTACCTCGTGTAAGCATTTGACTTAATTTCGTGAAGTTGGACTTTTTGACGCAAAATCAGTATTTTTCATGACCGCGGATATGGAAAACTTTTCAGATTTGGACCATTAGTGGTCCAAACTGAATTGTTTGTTTTCTGCCTGGATCCTGACTGTAGTGAGCTGAAATCTCTTGGGGATTCATTTCTGGCGTCTACTCACCTTGTGTGAACTTTTGACTTGGTTTCGTGAAGTTGGAATTTTTGGCCAAAAATCAGTATTTTTCATGACCGCGGATATGGAAAACTTTTCAGATTTAGACCATTTTTGGTAAATAACTGAAATGTTTGTTTTCTTCCCAGATCCTGACTAAAGTGAGCTGAAATCTCTCTGGGATTCTTTTCTGGCATCTACCCACCTCATGTAAGCATTTGACTTAATTTCGTGAAGTTGGTTTTTTTGGCCAAAAATCAGTATATTTGATGACCACGAGTATGGAAAACTTTTCAGATTTGGACCATTTGTGGTCCGACCTAAAATGTTTGTTTTCTGCCCAGATCCTGACTGTAGTGAGCTGAAATCTCTTGGGGATTCATTTCTGGCGTCTACTCACCTTGTGTGAACTTTTGACTTGGTTTCGTGAAGTTAGATTTTTTGGCCAAAAATCTGTATTTTTTATGACCGCGGATATGCAAAAATTTTAAGCAATTCTGGCCTCTAGGCACCTCGTGTAAACTTTTGAGCAAATTTTGTGGACTTGGATTTTTGGGTCAAAAAATGACTTTTTCGATGATGCCGGCTATGGAAAACTTTGAAGTTTTGGGGACATTTTATAAAAATCCAAAAAGTTTGGTTTTCTCAGTGGATACTGAATGTAATGAGTTGAACTCTTCAGGGAATTCATTTCTGGCCTGAGGGCATCTCGTGTAAACTTTTAATCAATTTTTGTCGACTTGGATTTTTGGGTCAAAAACTGACTTTTTTGATGATGCCGGCTATTAAAACGTTGAAGTTTTGGGGACATTTTATAAAAAGCCAAAAAGTGTGTTTTTTCTCTGGTTACTGAATGTAATAAGTTGTACTCTCCAGGGAATTCATTGATGGCCTCTAGGCACCTTTGTGTAAACTTTTTAGCAATTTTTGTCAACTTGGATTTTTGGGTTAAAAACTGACTTTTTTGATGATGCCGGCTATGGAAAAATTTGAAATTTTGGGGACATCAATAAAAAAAGCCAAAAAGTTTGGTTTTCTTAGTGGATACTGAATGTAATGAGTTGAACTCTTCAGGGAATTCAATTCTGGCCTCTAGGTACCTCGTGTTAACTTTTGAGCAATTTTTGTCGAGTCAGATTTTTGGGTCAAAAACTGCTTTTTTCGATGATGCCGGCTATGGAAAACATTGAAATTTTGGGGACATTTTATAAAAAGCCAAAAAGTTTGGTTTTCTCTCTGGATACTCAATGTAATGAGTTGAACTCTTCAGGGAATTCATTTATGGCCTGAGGGCACCTCGTGTAAACTTTGGAGCAATTTTTGTCGACTTGGTTTTTTGGGTCAAAAACTGATTTTTTCGATGATGCCGGCTATGGAAAACGTTGAAGTTTTGGGGACATCAATATAAAAAGCCAAAAAGTTTGGTTTTCTCTCTGGATACTCAATGTAATGAGTTGAACTCTTCAGGGAATTCAAGTCTGGCCTCTAGGCACCTCGTGTAAACTTTTGAGCAATATTTGTTGACTTGGATTTTTGGGTCAAAAACTGACTTTTTCGATGATGCCGGCTGTGGAAAACTTTGAAGAGTTTTGGGGACATTTTATAAAAAGCCAAAAAGTTTGGTTTCCTTAGTGGATACTCAATGTAATGAGTTGAACTCTTCAAGGAATTCCATTCTGGCTTCAAAGCACCTGGTCTAAACTTTTGAGCAATTTTTGTCGAGTTGTGTTTTTGGGTCAAAAACTGAATTTTTCGATGATGCCGGCTATGGAAAACGTTGAAGTTTTGGCGACATTTTATAAAAAGCCAAAAAGTTTGGTTTTCTCAGTGGATACTGAATGTAATGAGTTGAACTCTTCAGGGAATTCAATTCTGGCCTCTCGGCACCTCATGTAAACTTTTGAGCAATTTTTGTTGACTTGGATTTTTGGGTCAAAAACTGACTTTTTTCGATGATGCCGGCTATGGAAAACTTTGAAGTTTTGGGGACATCTTATAAAAAGCCAAAAAGTTTGGTTTTCTTAGTGGATACTGACTTTAATGAGTTGAACTCTTCAGGGAATTCAATTCTGGCCTCTAAGTACCTGGTGTAAACTTTTGAGCAATTTTTTTCGAGTTGGATTTTTTGGTCAAAAACTGACTTTTTCGATGATGCCGTCTGTGGAAAACTTTGAAGTTTTTAGAGACATTTTATAAAAAGCCAAAAAGTTTGGTTTCCTCAGTGGATACTCAATGTAATGAGTTGAACTCTTCATGGAATTCAAGTCTGGCATCAAGGCACCTTTGTGTAAACTTTTGAGCAATTTTTGTTGACTTGGATTTTTGGGTCAAAAACTGACTTTTTCGATGATGCTGGCTATTCAAAACTTTGAAGTTTTGGGGACATCTTATAAAAAGCCAAAAAGTTTGGTTTTCTTAGTGGATACTGAATGTAATCAGTTGAACTCTTCTGGGAATTCAATTCTGGCCTCTAGGTACCTGGTGTAAACTTTTGAGCAATTTTTTTTCGAGTTGGATTTTTTGTTCAAAAACTGACTTTTTCGATGATGCCGGCTATGGAGAACGTTGAAGTTTTGGGGACATTTTATAAAAAACCAAAAAGTTGGGTTTTGTCAGTGGATACTGAATGTAATGAGTTGAACTCTTCAGGCACTTCAATTCCGGCCTCTAGGCACCTGGTGTTAACTTTTGAGCAATTTTTGTCAAGTTGGATTTTTGGGTCAAAAATTGACTTTTTCGATGATGCCGGCTATGGAAAACGTTGAAGTTTTGGGGACATTTTATAAAAAGCCAAAAAGGTTGGTTTTCTCAGTGGATACTGAATGTAATGAGTTGAACTCTTCAGGGAATTCCATTCTGGCCTCAAAGCACCTGGTCTAAACTTTTGAGCAATTTTTGTCGAGTTAGATTTTTGGGTCAAAAACTGAATTTTTTGATAATGCCGGCTATGGAAAACGTTGAAGTTTTGGCGACATTTTATAAAAAGCCAAAAAGTTTGGTTTTCTTTGTCGATACTGAATGTAATGAGTTGAACTCTTCAGGGAATTCAATTCTGGCCTGGTAGGCACCTCGTGTAAACCTTTGAGCAATTTTTGTCGAGTTAGATTTTTGGGTCAAAAACTGAATTTTTTGATAATGCCAGCTATGGAAAACGTTGAAGTTTTGGCGACATTTTATAAAAAGCCAAAAAGTTTGGTTTTCTCAGTGGATACTCAATGTAATGAGTTGAACTCTTCAGGCAATTCATTTCTGGCCTGTGGGCACCTCGTGTAATTTTTGAGCAATATTTGTCGTGTCGGATTTTTGGGTCAAAAACTGACTTTTTGATGATGCCGACTATGGCAAACTTTGAAGTTTTGGGGACATCTTATAAAAAGCCAAAAAGTTTGGTTTTCTTAGTGGATACTGAATGTAATGAGGTGAACTCTTCAGGGAATTCAATTCTGGCCTCTAGGTACCTGGTGTTAACTTTTGAGAAATTTTTTCGAGTTGGGTTTTTTGTTCAAAAACTGACTTTTTCGATGATGCCGGCTATGGAGAACGTTGAAGTTGTGGGGACATTTTATAAAAACCCAAAAAGTTGGGTTTTGTCAGTGGATACTGAATGTAATGAGTTGAACTCTTCAGGCACTTCAATTCTGGCCTCTAGGCACCTTGTGTAAACTTTTGAGCAATTTTTGTCAAGTTGGATTTTTTGGTCAAAAATTGACTTTTTCGATGATGCCGGCTATGGAAAACGTTGAAGTTTTGGGGACATTTTATTAAAAGCCAAAAAGGTTGATTTTCTCAGTGGATACTGAATGTAATGAGTTGAACTCTTCAGGGAATTCAAGTCTGGCCTCTAGGCACCTGGTGTAAACTTTTGAGCAATTTTTTTGGCTTGTATTTTTGGGTCAAAAACTGCTTTTTTCGATGATGCCGGCTATAGAAAACATTGAAGTTTTGGGGACATTTTATGAAAAGCCAAAAGTGGTTTTCTCTCTGAATACTGAATGTAATGAGTTGAACTCTTCAGGCACTTCAATTCCGGCCTCTAGGCACCTTGTGTAAACTTTTGAGCAATTTTTGTCAAGTTGGATTTTTTGGTCAAAAATTGACTTTTTCAATGATGCCGGCAATGGAAAACATTGAAGTTTGGGGACATTTTATAAAAAGCCAACAATATTGGTTTCTCAGTGGATACTGAATGTTATAAGTTGAACTCTTCAGGGAATTCAATTCTGGCCTCTAGGCACCTGGTGTAAACGTTTGAGCAATTTTTGTCAAGTTGGATTTTTGGGTCAAAAACTGCTTTTTTCGATGATGCCGGCTATGGAAAACATTGAAGTTTTGGGGACATTTTATAAAAAGCCAAAAAGTTTGGTTTTCTCAGTGGATACTCAATGTAATGAGTTGAATTATCAGGGAATGCAACTCTGGCCTTTAGGCACCTCGTGTAAACTTTTGAGCAATTTCTGTCGACTTGGATTTTTGGGTCAAAAACTGACTTTTCGATGATGCCGGCTATGGAAAACGTTGAAGTTTCGGGGACATTTTATAAAAAAGCCAAAAAGGTTGATTTTCTCAGTGGATACTGAATGTAATAAGTTGAATTCTTCAGGAATTCATTGCTGGCCTGTGGGCACCTCGTGTAAACTTTTGACCAATTTTTGTCGACTTGGATTTTTGGGTCAAAAACTGACTTTTTTTTATGATGCCGGCTATGGAAAACTTTGAAGTTTTGGGGACATTTTATAAAAAGCCAACAATTTAGTTTTTCTCAGTGGATACTGAGTGGATACTGAATGCAATGAGTTGAACTTTTCAGGGAATTCAATTCTGGCCTCTGGGCACCTTGTGTAAACTTTTGAGCAATTTTTGTCAAGTTGAATTTTGGGTCAAAAACTGACTTTTTCGATGTTGCCGGCTATGGAAAACGTTGAAGTTTTGGGGACATTTTATAAAAAGCTAAAAATGTTGGTTTTCTCTCTGAATACTGAATGTAATGAGTTGAACTCTTCAGGGAATTCATTCATGGCCTGTGGGTACCTCGTGTAAACTTTTTAAGCAATTTTTGTCGACTTGTATTTTTGGGTCAAAAACTGACTTTTTCGATGATGCCGGCTATAGAAAATGTTGAAATTTCGGAGACATTTTATAAAAAAGCCAAAAAGTTTGGTTTTCTCAGTGGATACTGAATGTAATGAGTTGAACTCTTCAGGGAATTCATATCTGGCCTATAGGCACCTGGTGGAAACCTTTGAGCAATTTATGTTGACTTGGATTTTTGGGTCAAAAACTGACTTTTTCGATGATGCCGGCTATGGAAAACGTTGAAGTGTTGGGGACATTTTACAAAACGCCAAAAAGTTTGGTTTTCTCAGTGGATACTGAATGTAATAAGTTGAATTCTTCAGGGAATTCATTGCTGGCCTGTGGGCACCTCGTGTAAACTTTTGACCAATTTTTGTCGACTTGGATTTTTCGGTCAAAAACTGACTTTTTTTGATGATGCCGGCTATGGAAAACTTTGAAGTTTTGGGGACATTTTATAAAAAACCAACAAGTTAGGTTTTTCTCAGTGGATACTGAGTGGATACTGAATGCAATGAGTTGAACTTTTCAGGGAATTCAATTCTGGCCTCTGGGCACCTTGTGTAAACTTTTGAGCAATTTTTGTCAAGTTGAATTTTTGGGTCAAAAACTGACTTTTTCGATGATGCCGGCTATGGAAAACGTTGAAGTTTGGGGACATTTTATAAAAAGCTAAAAATGTTGGTTTTCTCTCTGAATACTGAATGTAATGAGTTGAACTCTTCAGGGAATTCATTCATGGCCTGTGGGGGCCTCGTGTAAACTTTTTAAGCAATTTTTGTCGACTTGTATTTTTGGGTCAAAAACTGACTTTTTTGATGATGCCGGCTATAGAAAATGTTGAAATTTCGGAGACATTTTATAAAAAAGCCAAAAAGTTTGGTTTTCTCAGTGGATACTGAATGTAATGAGTTGAACTCTTCAGGGAATTCATTTCTGGCCTATAGGCACCTGGTGGAAACCTTTGAGCAATTTATGTTGACTTGGATTTTTGGGTCAAAAACTGACTTTTTCGATGATGCCGGCTATTGAAAACGTTGAAGTGTTGGGGAAATTTTACAAAACGCCAAAAAGTTTGGTTTTCTCAGTGGATACTGAATGTAATGAGTTGAACTCTTCAGGGAATTCAATTTTGGCCTCTGGGCACCTGGTGTTAACTTGTAAGCAATTTTTTTCGAGTTGGATTTTTGGGTCAAAAACTGACTTTTTCGATGATGCCGGCTATGGAAAACATTGAAGTTTTGGAGACATTTTATAAAAAGCCAAAAAGTTTGGTTTTCTCAGTGGATACTGAATGTAATGAGTTGAACTATTCAGGGAATTCATTTCTGAACTCTAGGCACCTGGTGTAAACGTTTGAGCAATTTTGTCAAGTTGGATTTTTGGGTCAAAAACTTACTTTTTTGATGATGCCGGCTATGGAAAACATTGAAGTTTTGGGGACATTTTATAAAAAGCCAAAAGTTTGGTTTTCTCAGTGGATACTGAATGTAATGAGTTAAACTCTTCAGGGAATTCATTTCTGGCCTCTAGGCACCTGGTGTAAACTTTTGAGCAATTTTTGTCAAGTTGGATTTTTTGGTCAAAAATTGACTTTTTTGATGATGCCGGCTATGGAAAACGTTGAAGTTTTGGGGACATTTTATAAAAAGCCAACAATATTGGTTTTCTCAGTGGATACTGAATGTTATAAGTTGAACTCTTCAGGGAATTCAATTCTGGCCTCTAGGCACCTGGTGTAAACGTTTGAGCAATTTTTGTCAAGTTGGATTTTTGGGTCAAAAACTGCTTTTTTCGATGATGCCGGCTATGGAAAACATTGAAGTTTTGGGGACATTTATAAAAAGCCAAAAAGTTTGGTTTTCTCAGTGGATACTGAATGTAATGAGTTGAACTCTTCAGGGAATTCATTTCTGAACTCTAGGCACCTGGTGTTAACTTGTAAGCAATTTTTTCGAGTTGGATTTTTGGGTCAAAAACTGACTTTTTCGATGATGCCGGCTATGGAAAACATTGATGTTTGGGGACATTTTATAAAAAGCCAAAAAGTTTAGTTTTCTCAGTGGATACTGAATGTAATGAGTTGAACTCTTCAGGGAATTCATTTTTGGCCTTGAGGCACCTGGTGTAAACTTTTGAGCAATTTTTGTCGAGTTGGATTTTTGGGTCAAAATCTGACTTTTTCGATGATGCGCCGCTATGGAAAACATTGAAGTTTTGGGGACATTTGATAAAAAAAGCCAAAAAGTTTGGTTTGGTTTTCTCAGTGGATACTGAATGTAATGAGTTGAAATCTTCAGGGAATTCATATCTGGCCTCTAGGCACCTGGTGTAAACTTTTGAGCAATTTTTGTCAAGTTGGATTTTTTTGGGTCAAAAACTGACTTTTCGATGATGCCGGCTATGGAAAACATTGAAGTTTTGGGGACATTTTATAAAATGCCAAAAAGTTTGGTATTCTCAGTGGATACTGAATGTAATGAGTTGAACATTTCAGGGAATTCATTTCTGGCCTCTAGGCACCTGGTGTAAACTTTTGAGCAATTTTTGTCGAGTTGGATTTTTGAGTCAAAAACTGACTTTTTCGATGATGCCGGCTATGGAAAACATTGAAGTTTTGGGGACATTTTATAAAAAGCCAAAAAGTTTGGTTTTCTCAGTGGATACTGAATGAATGTAATGAGTTGAACTCTTCAGGGAATTAATTTCTGGCCTCTAGGCACCTCGTGTAAACTTTTGAGCAATTTTTGTCGAGTTGTATTTTTGGGTCAAAAACTGACTTTTTCGATGATGCCGGCTATAGAAAATGTTGAAATTTCGGAGACATTTTATAAAAAAAAAGCCAAAAGTTTGGTTTTCTCAGTGGATACTGAATGTAATGAGTTGAACTCTTCAGGGAATTCATTTCTGGCCTATAGGCACCTGGTGGAAACCTTTGAGCAATTTATGTTGACTTGGATTTTGGGTCAAAAAACTGACTTTTCGATGATGCCGGCTATGGAAAACGTTGAAGTGTTGGGGACATTTTACAAAACGCCAAAAAGTTTGGTTTTCTCAGTGGATACTGAATGTAATAAGTTGAATTCTTCAGGGAATTCATTGCTGGCCTGTGGGCACCTCGTGTAAACTTTTGACCAATTTTTGTCGACTTGGATTTTCAGTCAAAAACTGACTTTTTTTGATGATGCCGGCTATGGAAAACTTTGAAGTTTTGGGGACATTTTATAAAAAGCCAACAAGTTAGGTTTTTCTCAGTGGATACTGAGTGGAAACTGAATGCAATGAGTTGAACTTTTCAGGGAATTCAATTCTGGCTCTGGGCACCTTGTGTAAACTTTTGAGCAATTTTTGTCAAGTTGAATTTTTGGGTCAAAAACTGACTTTTTCGATGATGCCGGCTATGGAAAACGTTGAAGTTTTGGGGACATTTTATAAAAAGCTAAAAAATGTGGTTTTCTCTCTGAATACTGAATGTAATGAGTTGAACTCTTCAGGGAATTCATTTATGGCCTGTGGGGACCTCGTGTAAACTTTTTAAGCAATTTTTTCGACTTGTATTTTTGGGTCAAAAACTGACTTTTTTGATGATGCCGGCTATGGAAAACGTTGAAGTGTTGGGGACATTTTACAAAACGCCAAAAAGTTTGGTTTTCTCAGTGGATACTGAATGTAATGAGTTGAACTCTTCAGGGAATTCAATTTTGGCCTCTGGGCACCTGGTG
>NW_024037068.1:17807403-17831843 GCF_015706575.1 Patiria miniata
AAAAGTTTTGTTTTTTCACTGGATACTGAATGTAATGATTCGAACTCTTCAGGGAATTCAATTTGGCCTCTAGGCACTCGTGTAAACTTTTGAGCAATTTTTGTTGATCTCGATTTTTGGGTCAAAAACTGACTTTTTCGATGATGCCGGCTATGGAAAACGTTGAAGTTTTTGGGCATTTTCTAAAAAGCCAAAAGTTTTGTTTTCTCACTGGATACTGAATGTAATCAGTTGAACTCTTCAGGGAATTCAATTCTGGCCTCTAGGCACCTCGTGTAAACTTTTGAGCAATTTTTGTCCATCTGGATTTTTTGGTCAAAAACTGACTTTTTCGATGATGCCGGCTATGGAAAACGTTGAAGTTTTGGGGCATTTTCTAAAAAGCCAAACAGTTTTGTTTTCTCACTGGATACTGAATGTAATCAGTTGAACTCTTCAGGGAATTCAATTCTGGCCTCTAGGCACCTCGTGTAAACTTTTGAGCAATTTTTGTCCATCTGGATTTTTGGGTCAAAAACTGACTTTTTCGATGATGCCGGCTATGGAAAACGTTGAAGTTTTTGGGGGCATTTGGTAAAAAATTAAAAAGTTTTGTTTTTCTCACTGGATACTGAATGTAATGAGTTGAACTCTTCAGGGAATTCAATTCTGGCCTCTAGGCACCTCATGTAAACTTTTGAGCAATTTTTGTCGAATTGGATTTTTGGGTCAAAAACTGACTTTTTCGATGATGCCGGCTATGGAAAACGTTGAAGTTTTTGGGGCATTTGGTAAAAAATTAAAAATTTTGTTTTCTCACTGGATACTGAATGTAATGAGTTGAACTCTTCAGGGAATTCAATTCGGCCTCTAGGCACCTCGTGTAAACTTTTGAGCAATTTTGTCGAGTTGGATTTTTGGGTCAAAAACTGACTTTTTCGATGATGCCGGCTATGGAAAACGTTGAAGTTTTTGGGGGCATTTGTTAAAAATTAAAAAGTTTTGTTTTCTCACTGGATACTGAATGTAATGAGTTGAACTCTTCAGGGAATTCAATTCTGGCCTCTAGGCACCTCATGTAAACTTTTGAGCAATTTTTGTCGAGTTGGATTTTTGGGTCAAAAACTGACTTTTTCGATGATGCCGGCTATGGAAAATGTTGAAGTTTTTGGGGCAATTTCTAAAAAGCCAAAAAGTTTTGTTTTCTCACTGGATACTGAATGTAATCAGTTGAACTCTTCAGGGAATTCAATTCTGGCCTCTAGGCACCTTGTGTAAACTTTTGAGCAATTTTTGTCCATCTGGATTTTTGGGTCAAAAACTGACTTTTTCGATGATGCCGGCTATGGAAAACGTTGAAGTTTTTGGGGCATTTGGTAAAAAGCCAAAAAGTTTTGTTTTCTCACTGGATACTGAATGTAATCAGTTGAACTCTTCAGGGAATTCAATTCTGGCCTCTAGGCACCTCGTGTAAACTTTTGAGCATTTTTGTCCATCTGGATTTTTGGGTCAAAAACTGACTTTTTCGATGATGCCGGCTATGGAAAACGTTGAAGTTTTGGGGGCATTTTCTAAAAAAGCCAAAAAGTTTTGTTTTCTCACTGGATACTGAATGTAATGAGTTGAACTCTTCATGGAATTCAATTCTGGCCTCTAGGCACCTCATGTAAACTTTTGAGCAATTTTTGTCGAGTTGGATTTTTGGGTCAAAAACTGACTTTTTCGATGATGCCGGCTATGGAAAACGTTGAAGTTTTGGGGCATTTTCTAAAAAGCCAAAAAGTTTTGTTTTCTCACTGGATACTGAATGTAATGAGTTGAACTCTTCAGGGAATTCAATTCTGGCCTCTAGGCACCTTGTGTAAACTTTTGAGCAATTTTTTGTCTATTGGATTTTTGGGTCAAAAACTGACTTTTTCGATGATGCCGGCTATGGAAAACGTTGAAGTTTTGGGGGCATTTTCTAAAAAGCCAAAAAGTTTTGTTTTCTCACTGGATACTGAATGTAATCAGTTGAACTCTTCAGGGAATTCAATTCTGGCCTCTAGGCACCTCGTGTAAACTTTTGAGCAATTTTTTCTCGAGTTGGATTTTTGGGTCAAAAACTGACTTTTTCGATGATGCCGGCTATGGAAAACGTTGAAGTTTTTGGGGCATTTGGTAAAAAGCCAAAAGTTTTGTTTTCTCACTGGATACTGAATGTAATGAGTTGAACTCTTCAGGGAATTCAATTCTGGCCTCTAGGCACCTCGTGTAAACTTTTGAGCAATTTTGTCCATCTGGATTTTTGGGTCAAAAACTGACTTTTTCGATGATGCCGGCTATGGAAAACGTTGAAGTTTTTGGGGCATTTGGTAAAAAGCCAAAAAGTTTTGTTTTCTCACTGGATACTGAATGTAATGAGTTGAACTCTTCAGGGATTCAATTCTGGCCTCTAGGCACCTCGTGTAAACTTTTGAGCAATTTTTGTCCATCTGGATTTTTGGGTCAAAAACTGACTTTTTCGATGATGCCGGCTATGGAAAACGTTGAAGTTTTTGGGGCATTTGGTAAAAAGCCAAAAAGTTTTGTTTTCTCACTGGATACTGAATGTAATGAGTTGAACTCTTCAGGGAATTCAATTCTGGCCTCTAGGCACCTCGTGTAAACTTTTGAGCAATTTTTGTCCATCTGGATTTTTGGGTCAAAAACTGACTTTTTCGATGATGCCGGCTATGGAAAACGTTGAAGTTTTTGGGGCATTTTTAAAAAGCCAAAAAGTTTTGTTTTCTCACTGGATACTGAATGTAATGAGTTGAACTCTTCCGGGAATTCAATTCTGGCCTCTAGGCACCTCGTGTAAACTTTTGAGCAATTTTTGTCGATATGGATTTTTGGGTCAAAAACTGACTTTTTCGATGATGCCGGCTATGGAAAACGTTGAAGTTTTGGGGCATTTTCTAAAAAGCCAAAAAGTTTTGTTTTCTCACTGGATACTGAATGTAATCAGTTGAACTCTTCAGGGAATTCAATTCTGGCCTCTAGGCACCTCGTGTAAACTTTTGAGCAATTTTTGTCCATCTGGATTTTTGGGTCAAAAACTGACTTTTTCGATGATGCCGGCTATGGAAAACGTTGAAGTTTTGGGGCATTTTTTAAAAAGCCAAAAAGTTTTGTTTTCTCACTGGATACTGAATGTAATGAGTTGAAACTCTTCAGGGAATTCAATTCTGGCCTCTAGGCACCTCGTGTAAACTTTTGAGCAATTTTTGTCGATCTGGATTTTTGGGTCAAAAACTGACTTTTTCGATGATGCCGGCTATGGAAAACGTTGAAGTTTTTGGGACATTTGTAAAAAATTAAAAAGTTTTGTTTTCTCACTGGATACTGAATGTAATGAGTTGAACTCTTCAGGGAATTCAATTCTGGCCTCTAGGCACCTCATGTAAACTTTTGAGCAATTTTTGTTGAGTTGGATTTTTGGGTCAAAAACTGACTTTTTCGATGATGCCGGCTATGGAAAACGTTGAAGTTTTGGGGGCATTTTCTAAAAAGCCAAAAGTTTTGTTTTCTCACTGGATACTGAATGTAATGAGTTGAACTCTTCAGGGAATTCAATTCTGGCCTCTAGGCACCTCGTGTAAACTTTTGAGCAATTTTGTCCATCTGGATTTTTGGGTCAAAAACTGACTTTTTCGATGATGCCGGCTATGGAAAACGTTGAAGTTTTTGGGGCATTTTCTAAAAAGCCAAAAGTTTTGTTTTCTCACTGGATACTGAATGTAATGAGTTGAACTCTTCAGGGAATTCAATTCTGGCCTCTAGGCACCTCGTGTAAACTTTTGAGCAATTTTTTGTCGAGTGGATTTTTGGGTCAAAAACTGACTTTTTCGATGATGCCGGCTATGGAAAACGTTGAAGTTTTGGGGGCATTTGGTAAAAAGCCAAAAAGTTTTGTTTTCTCACTGGATACTGAATGTAATGAGTTGAACTCTTCAGGAATTCAATTCTGGCCTCTAGGCACCTCGTGTAAACTTTTGAGCAATTTTTGTCGATCTGGATTTTTGGGTCAAAAACTGACTTTTTCGATGATGCCGGCTATGGAAAACGTTGAAGTTTTTGGGGCATTTTCTAAAAAGCCAAAAAGTTTTGTTTTCTCACTGGATACTGAATGTAATCAGTTGAACTCTTCAGGAATTCAATTCTGGCCTCTAGGCACCTCGTGTAAACTTTTGAGCAATTTTTGTCATCTGGATTTTTGGGTCAAAAACTGACTTTTTCGATGATGCCGGCTATGGAAAACGTTGAAGTTTTGGGGGCATTTGGTAAAAAGCCAAAAAGTTTTGTTTTCTCACTGGATACTGAATGTAATCAGTTGAACTCTTCAGGGAATTCAATTCTGGCCTCTAGGCACCTCGTGTAAACTTTTGAGCAATTTTTGTCCATCTGGATTTTGGGTCAAAAACTGACTTTTTCGATGATGCCGGCTATGGAAAACGTTGAAGTTTTGGGGCCATTTTTTAAAAAGCCAAAAAGTTTTGTTTTCTCACTGGATACTGAATGTAATGAGTTGAACTCTTCAGGGAATTCAATTCTGGCCTCTAGGCACCTCATGTAAACTTTTGAGCAATTTTTGTGGATTGGATTTTTGGGTTCAAAAACTGACTTTTTCGATGATGCCGGCTATGGAAAACGTTGAAGTTTTTGGGGGCATTTTCTAAAAAGCCAAAATTTTGTTTTCTCACTGGATACTGAATGTAATGAGTTGAACTCTTCAGGAATTCAATTCTGGCCTCTAGGCACCTTGTGTAAACTTTTGAGCAATTTTTGTCCATCTGGATTTTTGGGTCAAAACTGACTTTTTCGATGATGCCGGCTATGGAAAACGTTGAAGTTTTGGGGCATTTTCTAAAAAGCCAAAAAGTTTTGTTTTCTCACTGGATACTGAATGTAATCAGTTGAACTCTTCAGGGAATTCAATTCTGGCCTCTAGGCACCTCCTGTAAACTTTTGAGCAATTTTTGTCGATTGGATTTTTGGGTCAAAAACTGACTTTTTCGATGATGCCGGCTATGGAAAACGTTGAAGTTTTTGGGGCATTTGGTAAAAAGCCAAAAAGTTTTGTTTTCTCACTGGATACTGAATGTAATCAGTTGAACTCTTCAGGGAATTCAATTCTGGCCTCTAGGCACCTCGTGTAAACTTTTGAGCAATTTTTGTCCATCTGGATTTTTGGGTCAAAAACTGACTTTTTCGATGATGCCGGCTATGGAAAACGTTGAAGTTTTTGGGGCATTTTTAAAAAGCCAAAAAGTTTTGTTTTCTCACTGGATACTGAATGTAATCAGTTGAACTCTTCAGGGAATTCAATTCTGGCCTCTAGGCACCTCGTGTAAACTTTTGAGCAATTTTTGTCCATCTGGATTTTTGGGTCAAAAACTGACTTTTTCGATGATGCCGGCTATGGAAAACGTTGAAGTTTTTGGGGCATTTGGTAAAAAGCCAAAAAGTTTTGTTTTCTCACTGGATACTGAATGTAATGAGTTGAACTCTTCAGGGAATTCAATTCTGGCCTCTAGGCACCTCGTGTAAACTTTTGAGCAATTTTTGTCCATCTGGATTTTTGGGTCAAAAACTGACTTTTTCGATGATGCCGGCTATGGAAAACGTTGAAGTTTTTGGGGCATTTTTTAAAAAGCCAAAAGTTTTGTTTTCTCACTGGATACTGAATGTAATCAGTTGAACTCTTCAGGGAATTCAATTCTGGCCTCTAGGCACCTCGTGTAAACTTTTGAGCAATTTTTGTCGATCTGGATTTTTGGGTCAAAAACTGACTTTTTCGATGATGCCGGCTATGGAAAACGTTGAAGTTTTGGGGCATTTTCTAAAAAGCCAAAAGTTTTGTTTTCTCACTGGATACTGAATGTAATCAGTTGAACTCTTCAGGGAATTCAATTCTGGCCTCTAGGCACCTCGTGTAAACTTTTGAGCAATTTTTGTCCATCTGGATTTTTGGGTCAAAAACTGACTTTTTCGATGATGCCGGCTATGGAAAACGTTGAAGTTTTTGGGGGCATTTTTTAAAAAGCCAAAAAGTTTTGTTTTCTCACTGGATACTGAATGTAATGAGTTGAACTCTTCAGGGAATTCAATTCTGGCCTCTAGGCACCTCGTGTAAACTTTTGAGCAATTTTTGTCGTATGGATTTTTGGGTCAAAAACTGACTTTTTCGATGATGCCGGCTATGGAAAACGTTGAAGTTTTTGGGACATTTGGTAAAAAATTAAAAAGTTTTGTTTTCTCACTGGATACTGAATGTAATGAGTTGAACTCTTCAGGGAATTCAATTCTGGCCTCTAGGCACCTCGTAAACTTTTGAGCAATTTTTGTTGAGTTGGATTTTTGGGTCAAAAACTGACTTTTTCGATGATGCCGGCTATGGAAAACGTTGAAGTTTTGGGGCATTTTCTAAAAAGCCAAAAAGTTTTGTTTTCTCACTGGATACTGAATGTAATGAGTTGAACTCTTCAGGAATTCAATTCTGGCCTCTAGGCACCTCGTGTAAACTTTTGAGCAATTTTGTCCATCTTGATTTTTGGGTCAAAAACTGACTTTTTCGATGATGCCGGCTATGGAAAACGTTGAAGTTTTTGGGGCATTTCTAAAAGCCAAAAGTTTTGTTTTCTCACTGGATACTGAATGTAATGAGTTGAACTCTTCGGGAATTCAATTCTGGCCTCTAGGCACCTCGTGTAAACTTTTGAGCAATTTTTGTCGAGTTGGATTTTTGGGTCAAAAACTGACTTTTTCGATGATGCCGGCTATGGAAAACGTTGAAGTTTTTGGGGCATTTGGTAAAAAGCCAAAAAGTTTTGTTTTCTCACTGGATACTGAATGTAATGAGTTGAACTCTTCAGGGAATTCAATTCTGGCCTCTAGGCACCTCGTGTAAACTTTTGAGCAATTTTTGTCCATCTGGATTTTTGGGTCAAAAACTGACTTTTTCGATGATGCCGGCTATGGAAAACGTTGAAGTTTTTGGGGCAATTTCTAAAAAGCCAAAAAGTTTTGTTTTCTCACTGGATACTGAATGTAATGAGTTGAACTCTTCAGGAATTCAATTCTGGCCTCTAGGCACCTTGTGTAAACTTTTGAGCAATTTTTGTCATCTGGATTTTTGGGTCAAAAACTGACTTTTTCGATGATGCCGGCTATGGAAAACGTTGAAGTTTTTGGGGCATTTTAAAAGCCAAAAAGTTTTGTTTTCTCACTGGATACTGAATGTAATCAGTTGAACTCTTCAGGGAATTCAATTCTGGCCTCTAGGCACCTCGTGTAAACTTTTGAGCAATTTTTGTCCATCTTGATTTTGGGTCAAAAACTGACTTTTTCGATGATGCCGGCTATGGAAAACGTTGAAGTTTTGGGGCATTTTTTAAAAAGCCAAAAGTTTTGTTTTTCTCACTGGATACTGAATGTAATGAGTTGAACTCTTCAGGGAATTCAATTCTGGCCTCTAGGCACCTCGTGTAAACTTTTGAGCAATTTTTGTCGAGTTGGATTTTTGGGTCAAAAACTGACTTTTTCGATGATGCCGGCTATGGAAAACGTTGAAGTTTTGGGGCATTTTCTAAAAAGCAAAAAGTTTTGTTTTCTCACTGGATACTGAATGTAATGAGTTGAACTCTTCAGGGAATTCAATTCTGGCCTCTAGGCACCTCGTGTAAACTTTTGAGCAATTTTTGTCGAGTTGGATTTTTGGGTCAAAAACTGACTTTTTCGATGATGCCGGCTATGGAAAACGTTGAAGTTTTGGGCATTTTTTAAAAGCCAAAAGTTTTTTTCTCACTGGATACTGAATGTAATGAGTTGAACTCTTCAGGGAATTCAATTCTGGCCTCTAGGCACCTCGTGTAAACTTTTGAGCAATTTTTTTCATCTGGATTTTTGGGTCAAAAACTGACTTTTTCGATGATGCCGGCTATGGAAAACGTTGAAGTTTTTGGGGCATTTTCTAAAAAGCCAAAAAGTTTTGTTTTCTCACTGGATACTGAATGTAATGAGTTGAACTCTTCAGGGAATTCAATTCTGGCCTCTAGGCACCTCGTGTAAACTTTTGAGCAATTTTTGTCGAGTGGATTTTTGGGTCAAAAACTGACTTTTTCGATGATGCCGGCTATGGAAAACGTTGAAGTTTTGGGGGCATTTTCTAAAAAGCCAAAAAGTTTTGTTTTCTCACTGGATACTGAATGTAATGAGTTGAACTCTTCAGGGAATTCAATTCTGGCCTCTAGGCACCTCGTGTAAACTTTTGAGCAATTTTTGTCGAGTTGGATTTTTGGGTCAAAAACTGACTTTTTCGATGATGCCGGCTATGGAAAACGTTGAAGTTTTGGGGGCATTTTCTAAAAAGCCAAAAAGTTTTGTTTTCTCACTGGATACTGAATGTAATGAGTTGAACTCTTCAGGGAATTCAATTCTGGCCTCTAGGCACCTCGTGTAACTTTTGAGCAATTTTTTTGTCATCTGGATTTTTGGGTCAAAAACTGACTTTTTCGATGATGCCGGCTATGGAAAACGTTGAAGTTTTTGGGGCATTTGTAAAAAGCCAAAAGTTTTGTTTTCTCACTGGATACTGAATGTAATCAGTTGAACTCTTCAGGGAATTCAATTCTGGCCTCTAGGCACCTCGTGTAAACTTTTGAGCAATTTTTGTCCATCTTGGATTTTGGGTCAAAAACTGACTTTTTCGATGATGCCGGCTATGGAAAACGTTGAAGTTTTGGGGCATTTTTTAAAAAGCCAAAAAGTTTTGTTTTCTCACTGGATACTGAATGTAATGAGTTGAACTCTTCAGGGAATTCAATTCTGGCCTCTAGGCACCTCATGTAAACTTTTGAGCAATTTTTGTCGAGTTGGATTTTTGGGTCAAAAACTGACTTTTTCGATGATGCCGGCTATGGAAAACGTTGAAGTTTTTGGGGCATTTTCTAAAAATTAAAAAGTTTTGTTTTCTCACTGGATACTGAATGTAATGAGTTGAACTCTTCAGGGAATTCAATTCTGGCCTCTAGGCACCTCGTGTAAACTTTTGAGCAATTTTTGTCGAGTTGGATTTTTGGGTCAAAAACTGACTTTTTCGATGATGCCGGCTATGGAAAACGTTGAAGTTTTTGGGGCATTTTCTAAAAAGCCAAAAAGTTTTGTTTTCTCACTGGATACTGAATGTAATGAGTTGAACTCTTCGGGAATTCAATTCTGGCCTCTAGGCACCTCGTGTAAACTTTTGAGCAATTTTTGTCGAGTTGGATTTTTGGGTCAAAAACTGACTTTTTCGATGATGCCGGCTATGGAAAACGTTGAAGTTTTGGGGGCATTTTCTAAAAAGCCAAAAAGTTTTGTTTTCTCACTGGATACTGAATGTAATGAGTTGAACTCTTCAGGGAATTCAATTCTGGCCTCTAGGCACCTCGTGTAAACTTTTGAGCAATTTTTGTCGATTGGATTTTTGGGTCAAAAACTGACTTTTTCGATGATGCCGGCTATGGAAAACGTTGAAGTTTTGGGGGCATTTTCTAAAAAGCCAAAAAGTTTTGTTTTCTCACTGGATACTGAATGTAATGAGTTGAACTCTTCAGGGAATTCAATTCTGGCCTCTAGGCACCTCGTGTAAACTTTTGAGCAATTTTTGTCGAGTTGGATTTTTGGGTCAAAAACTGACTTTTTCGATGATGCCGGCTATGGAAAACGTTGAAGTTTTTGGGGCATTTTTTAAAAAGCCAAAAAGTTTTGTTTTCTCACTGGATACTGAATGTAATGAGTTGAACTCTTCAGGGAATTCAATTCTGGCCTCTAGGCACCTGTGTAAACTTTTGAGCAATTTTTGTCGATTGGATTTTTTGGTCAAAAACTGACTTTTTCGATGATGCCGGCTATGGAAAACGTTGAAGTTTTTGGGGCATTTGGTAAAAAATTAAAAAGTTTTGTTTTCTCACTGGATACTGAATGTAATGAGTTGAACTCTTCAGGAATTCAATTCTGGCCTCTAGGCACCTCGTGTAAACTTTTGAGCAATTTTTGTCGAGTTGGATTTTTGGGTCAAAAACTGACTTTTTCGATGATGCCGGCTATGGAAAACGTTGAAGTTTTGGGGCATTTTCTAAAAAGCCAAAAAGTTTTGTTTTCTCACTGGATACTGAATGTAATGAGAGTTGAACTCTTCAGGGAATTCAATTCTGGCCTCTAGGCACCTCGTGTAAACTTTTGAGCAATTTTTGTCGAGTTGGATTTTTGGGTCAAAAACTGACTTTTTCGATGATGCCGGCTATGGAAAACGTTGAAGTTTTTGGGCATTTTCTAAAAAGCCAAAAAGTTTTGTTTTCTCACTGGATACTGAATGTAATGAGTTGAACTCTTCGGGAATTCAATTCTGGCCTCTAGGCACCTCCTGTAAACTTTTGAGCATTTTTGTCCAGTTGGATTTTTGGGTCAAAAACTGACTTTTTCGATGATGCCGGCTATGGAAAACGTTGAAGTTTTGGGGCATTTTTTAAAAAGCCAAAAAGTTTTGTTTTCTCACTGGATACTGAATGTAATGAGTTGACTCTTCAGGGAATTCAATTCTGGCCTCTAGGCACCTTGTGTAAACTTTTGAGCAATTTTTGTCGATCTGGATTTTTGGGTCAAAAACTGACTTTTTCGATGATGCCGGCTATGGAAAACGTTGAAGTTTTTGGGGCATTTGGTAAAAAGCCAAAAAGTTTTGTTTTCTCACTGGATACTGAATGTAATGAGTTGAACTCTTCAGGGAATTCAATTCTGGCCTCTAGGCACCTCGTGTAAACTTTTGAGCAATTTTTGTCGAGTTGGATTTTTGGGTCAAAAACTGACTTTTTCGATGATGCCGGCTATGGAAAACGTTGAAGTTTTGGGGCATTTTCTAAAAAGCCAAAAAGTTTTGTTTTCTCACTGGATACTGAATGTAATGAGTTGAACTCTTCAGGGAATTCAATTCTGGCCTCTAGGCACCTCGTGTAAACTTTTGAGCAATTTTGTTCATCTGGATTTTTGGGTCAAAAACTGACTTTTTCGATGATGCCGGCTATGGAAAACGTTGAAGTTTTTGGGGCATTTTCTAAAAAGCCAAAAAGTTTTGTTTTCTCACTGGATACTGAATGTAATGAGTTGAACTCTTCAGGGAATTCAATTCTGGCCTCTAGGCACCTCGTGTAAACTTTTGAGCAATTTTTTGTCGAGTTGGATTTTTGGGTCAAAAACTGACTTTTTCGATGATGCCGGCTATGGAAAACGTTGAAGTTTTGGGGCATTTTCTAAAAAGCCAAAAAGTTTTGTTTTCTCACTGGATACTGAATGTAATGAGTTGAACTCTTCAGGGAATTCAATTCTGGCCTCTAGGCACCTCGTGTAAACTTTTGAGCAATTTTTGTCGAGTTGGATTTTTGGGTCAAAAACTGACTTTTTCGATGATGCCGGCTATGGAAAACGTTGAAGTTTTGGGGGCATTTTCTAAAAAGCCAAAAAGTTTTGTTTTCTCACTGGATACTGAATGTAATGAGTTGAACTCTTCAGGGAATTCAATTCTGGCCTCTAGGCACCTTGTGTAAACTTTTGAGCAATTTTTGTCCATCTGGATTTTTGGGTCAAAAACTGACTTTTTCGATGATGCCGGCTATGGAAAACGTTGAAGTTTTTGGGGGCATTTTCTAAAAGCCAAAAAGTTTTGTTTTCTCACTGGATACTGAATGTAATGATTGAACTCTTCAGGGAATTCAATTCTGGCCTCTAGGCACCTCGTGTAAACTTTTGAGCAATTTTTGTCGAGTTGGATTTTTGGGTCAAAAACTGACTTTTTCGATGATGCCGGCTATGGAAAACGTTGAAGTTTTTGGGCCATTTTTTAAAAAGCCAAAAGTTTTGTTTTCTCACTGGATACTGAATGTAATGAGTTGAACTCTTCAGGGAATTCAATTCTGGCCTCTAGGCACCTTGTGTAAACTTTTGAGCAATTTTTGTCGATCTGGATTTTTGGGTCAAAAACTGACTTTTTCGATGATGCCGGCTATGGAAAACGTTGAAGTTTTTGGGGCATTTGGTAAAAAATTAAAAAGTTTTGTTTTCTCACTGGATACTGAATGTAATGAGTTGAACTCTTCAGGGAATTCAATTCTGGCCTCTAGGCACCTCGTGTAAACTTTTGAGCAATTTTTGTCGAGTTGGATTTTTGGTCAAAAACTGACTTTTTCGATGATGCCGGCTATGGAAAACGTTGAAGTTTTGGGGGCATTTTCTAAAAAGCCAAAAGTTTTGTTTTCTCACTGGATACTGAATGTAATGAGTTGAACTCTTCAGGGAATTCAATTCTGGCCTCTAGGCACCTCGTGTAAACTTTTGAGCAATTTTTGTCGAGTTGGATTTTTGGGTCAAAAACTGACTTTTTCGATGATGCCGGCTATGGAAAACGTTGAAGTTTTTGGGGCATTTTCTAAAAAGCCAAAAGTTTTGTTTTCTCACTGGATACTGAATGTAATGAGTTGAACTCTTCAGGGAATTCAATTCTGGCCTCTAGGCACCTCGTGTAAACTTTTGAGCAATTTTTGTCGAGTTGGATTTTTGGGTCAAAAACTGACTTTTTCGATGATGCCGGCTATGGAAAACGTTGAAGTTTTGGGGCATTTTTTAAAAAGCCAAAAAGTTTGTTTTTCTCACTGGATACTGAATGTAATGATTGAACTCTTCAGGGAATTCAATTCTGGCCTCTAGGCACCTTGTGTAAACTTTTGAGCAATTTTTGTCGATGGATTTTTGGGTCAAAAACTGACTTTTTCGATGATGCCGGCTATGGAAAACGTTGAAGTTTTTGGGGCATTTGGTAAAAAGCCAAAAAGTTTTGTTTTCTCACTGGATACTGAATGTAATGAGTTGAACTCTTCAGGAATTCAATTCTGGCCTCTAGGCACCTCGTGTAAACTTTTGAGCAATTTTTGTCGAGTTGGATTTTTGGGTCAAAAACTGACTTTTTCGATGATGCCGGCTATGGAAAACGTTGAAGTTTTGGGGGCATTTTCTAAAAAGCCAAAAAGTTTTGTTTTCTCACTGGATACTGAATGTAATGAGTTGAACTCTTCAGGGAATTCAATTCTGGCCTCTAGGCACCTTGTGTAAACTTTTGAGCAATTTTTTCTATCTGGATTTTTGGGTCAAAAACTGACTTTTTCGATGATGCCGGCTATGGAAAACGTTGAAGTTTTTGGGGCATTTTCTAAAAAGCCAAAAAGTTTTGTTTTCTCACTGGATACTGAATGTAATGAGTTGAACTCTTCAGGGAATTCAATTCTGGCCTCTAGGCACCTCGTGTAAACTTTTGAGCAATTTTTGTCGAGTTGGATTTTTGGGTCAAAAACTGACTTTTTCGATGATGCCGGCTATGGAAAACGTTGAAGTTTTGGGGGCATTTTCTAAAAAGCCAAAAAGTTTTGTTTTCTCACTGGATACTGAATGTAATGAGTTGAACTCTTCAGGGAATTCAATTCTGGCCTCTAGGCACCTCATGTAAACTTTTGAGCAATTTTTGTCGAGTTGGATTTTTGGGTCAAAAACTGACTTTTTCGATGATGCCGGCTATGGAAAACGTTGAAGTTTTGGGGGCATTTTCTAAAAAGCCAAAAGTTTTGTTTTCTCACTGGATACTGAATGTAATGAGTTGAACTCTTCAGGGAATTCAATTCTGGCCTCTAGGCACCTCGTGTAAACTTTTGAGCAATTTTTGTCTATCTGGATTTTTGGGTCAAAAACTGACTTTTTCGATGATGCCGGCTATGGAAAACGTTGAAGTTTTGGGGCATTTTCTAAAAAGCCAAAAAGTTTTGTTTTTTCTCACTGGATACTGAATGTAATGAGTTGAACTCTTCAGGAATTCAATTCTGGCCTCTAGGCACCTCGTGTAAACTTTTGAGCAATTTTTGTCGAGTTGGATTTTTGGGTCAAAAACTGACTTTTTCGATGATGCCGGCTATGGAAAACGTTGAAGTTTTGGGGGCATTTTCTAAAAAGCCAAAAAGTTTTGTTTTCTCACTGGATACTGAATGTAATGAGTTGAACTCTTCAGGAATTCAATTCTGGCCTCTAGGCACCTCGTGTAAACTTTTGAGCAATTTTTGTCGAGTTGGATTTTTGGGTCAAAAACTGACTTTTTCGATGATGCCGGCTATGGAAAACGTTGAAGTTTTGGGGGCATTTTCTAAAAAGCCAAAAGTTTTGTTTTCTCACTGGATACTGAATGTAATGAGTTGAACTCTTCAGGGAATTCAATTCTGGCCTCTAGGCACCTTGTGTAAACTTTTGAGCAATTTTTGTCCATCTGGATTTTGGGTCAAAAAGACTTTTTCGATGATGCCGGCTATGGAAAACGTTGAAGTTTTGGGGGCATTTTCTAAAAAGCCAAAAGTTTTGTTTTCTCACTGGATACTGAATGTAATGAGTTGAACTCTTCAGGAATTCAATTCTGGCCTCTAGGCACCTCGTGTAAACTTTTGAGCAATTTTTGTCGATTGGATTTTTGGGTCAAAAACTGACTTTTTCGATGATGCCGGCTATGGAAAACGTTGAAGTTTTGGGGGCATTTTCTAAAAAGCCAAAAAGTTTTGTTTTCTCACTGGATACTGAATGTAATGAGTTGAACTCTTCAGGGAATTCAATTCTGGCCTCTAGGCACCTCGTGTAAACTTTTGAGCAATTTTTGTCGAGTTGGATTTTTGGGTCAAAAACTGACTTTTTCGATGATGCCGGCTATGGAAAACGTTGAAGTTTTGGGGGCATTTTCTAAAAAGCCAAAAGTTTTTTTTTTCTCACTGGATACTGAATGTAATGAGTTGAACTCTTCAGGGAATTCAATTCTGGCCTCTAGGCACCTCGTGTAAACTTTTGAGCAATTTTTGTCCATCTGGATTTTTGGGTCAAAAACTGACTTTTTCGATGATGCCGGCTATGGAAAACGTTGAAGTTTTTGGGGCATTTTCTAAAAAGCCAAAAGTTTTTGTTTCTCACTGGATACTGAATGTAATGAGTTGAACTCTTCAGGGAATTCAATTCTGGCCTCTAGGCACCTCGTGTAAACTTTTGAGCAATTTTTGTCGAGTTGGATTTTTGGGTCAAAAACTGACTTTTTCGATGATGCCGGCTATGGAAAACGTTGAAGTTTTGGGGCCATTTTTTAAAAAGCCAAAAAGTTTTGTTTTCTCACTGGATACTGAATGTAATGAGTTGAACTCTTCAGGGAATTCAATTCTGGCCTCTAGGCACCTTGTGTAAACTTTTGAGCAATTTTTGTCGATCTGGATTTTTGGGTCAAAAACTGACTTTTTCGATGATGCCGGCTATGGAAAACATTGAAGTTTTTGGGGCATTTGGTAAAAAATTAAAAAGTTTTGTTTTCTCACTGGATACTGAATGTAATGAGTTGAACTCTTCAGGGAATTCAATTCTGGCCTCTAGGCACCTCGTGTAAACTTTTGAGCAATTTTTGTCGAGTTGGATTTTTGGGTCAAAAACTGACTTTTTCGATGATGCCGGCTATGGAAAACGTTGAAGTTTTGGGGCATTTCTAAAAAGCCAAAAAGTTTTGTTTTCTCACTGGATACTGAATGTAATGAGTTGAACTCTTCAGGAATTCAATTCTGGCCTCTAGGCACCTGTGTTAACTTTTGAGCAATTTTTGTCTATCTGGATTTTTGGGTCAAAAACTGACTTTTTCGATGATGCCGGCTATGGAAAACGTTGAAGTTTTTGGGGCATTTTCTAAAAAGCCAAAAAGTTTTGTTTTCTCACTGGATACTGAATGTAATGAGTTGAACTCTTCCGGGAATTCAATTCTGGCCTCTAGGCACCTCGTGTAAACTTTTGAGCAATTTTTGTCGAGTTGGATTTTTGGGTCAAAAACTGACTTTTTCGATGATGCCGGCTATGGAAAACGTTGAAGTTTTGGGGGCATTTTCTAAAAGCCAAAAAGTTTGGTTTTCTCACTGGATACTGAATGTAATGAGTTGAACTCTTCAGGGAATTCAATTCTGGCCTCTAGGCACCTCGTGTAAACTTTTGAGCAATTTTTGTCGAGTTGGATTTTTGGGTCAAAAACTGACTTTTTCGATGATGCCGGCTATGGAAAACGTTGAAGTTTTGGGGCATTTTCTAAAAAGCCAAAAAGTTTTGTTTTCTCACTGGATACTGAATGTAATGAGTTGAACTCTTCAGGGAATTCAATTCTGGCCTCTAGGCACCTCGTGTAAACTTTTGAGCAATTTTTGTCTATCTGGATTTTTGGGTCAAAAACTGACTTTTTCGATGATGCCGGCTATGGAAAACGTTGAAGTTTTGGGGCAATTTTCTAAAAAGCCAAAAAGTTTTGTTTTCTCACTGGATACTGAATGTAATGAGTTGAACTCTTCAGGGAATTCAATTCTGGCCTCTAGGCACCTTCTGTAAACTTTTGAGCAATTTTTGTCGAGTTGGATTTTTGGGTCAAAAACTGACTTTTTCGATGATGCCGGCTATGGAAAACGTTGAAGTTTTTGGGGCATTTGGTAAAAAATTAAAAGTTTTGTTTTCTCACTGGATACTGAATGTAATGAGTTGAACTCTTCAGGGAATTCAATTCTGGCCTCTAGGCACCTCGTGTAAACTTTTGAGCAATTTTTGTCGAGTTGGATTTTTGGGTCAAAAACTGACTTTTTCGATGATGCCGGCTATGGAAAACGTTGAAGTTTTGGGGCATTTTCTAAAAAGCCAAAAGTTTTGTTTTCTCACTGGATACTGAATGTAATGAGTTGAACTCTTCAGGGAATTCAATTCTGGCCTCTAGGCACCTCGTGTAAACTTTTGAGCAATTTTTTCTTCTGGATTTTTGGGTCAAAAACTGACTTTTTCGATGATGCCGGCTATGGAAAACGTTGAAGTTTTTGGGGCATTTTCTAAAAAGCCAAAAAGTTTTGTTTTCTCACTGGATACTGAATGTAATGAGTTGAACTCTTCAGGGAATTCAATTCTGGCCTCTAGGCACCTCGTGTAAACTTTTGAGCAATTTTTGTCGAGTTGGATTTTTGGGTCAAAAACTGACTTTTTCGATGATGCCGGCTATGGAAAACGTTGAAGTTTTGGGGGCATTTTCTAAAAAGCAAAAAGTTTTGTTTTCTCACTGGATACTGAATGTAATGAGTTGAACTCTTCAGGGAATTCAATTCTGGCCTCTAGGCACCTTGTGTTAACTTTTGAGCAATTTTTGTCTATCTGGATTTTTGGGTCAAAAACTGACTTTTTCGATGATGCCGGCTATGGAAAACGTTGAAGTTTTGGGGGCATTTTCTAAAAAGCCAAAAAGTTTTTTTTTTCTCACTGGATACTGAATGTAATGAGTTGAACTCTTCCGGGAATTCAATTCTGGCCTCTAGGCACCTCGTGTAAACTTTTGAGCAATTTTTGTCGAGTTGGATTTTTGGGTCAAAAACTGACTTTTTCGATGATGCCGGCTATGGAAAACGTTGAAGTTTTGGGGCATTTTCTAAAAAGCCAAAAGTTTTGTTTTCTCACTGGATACTGAATGTAATGAGTTGAACTCTTCGGGAATTCAATTCTGGCCTCTAGGCACCTCGTGTAAACTTTTGAGCAATTTTTGTCGAGTTGGATTTTTGGGTCAAAAACTGACTTTTTCGATGATGCCGGCTATGGAAAACGTTGAAGTTTTGGGGCATTTTCTAAAAAGCCAAAAAGTTTTTTTTTCTCACTGGATACTGAATGTAATGAGTTGAACTCTTCAGGGAATTCAATTCTGGCCTCTAGGCACCTCCTGTAAACTTTTGAGCAATTTTTGTCGAGTTGGATTTTTGGGTCAAAAACTGACTTTTTCGATGATGCCGGCTATGGAAAACGTTGAAGTTTTTGGGCATTTTTAAAAGCCAAAAAGTTTTGTTTTCTCACTGGATACTGAATGTAATGATCTAAACTCTTCAGGGAATTCAATTCTGGCCTCTAGGCACCTTGTGTAAACTTTTGAGCAATTTTTGTCGATCTGGATTTTTGGGTCAAAAACTGACTTTTTCGATGATGCCGGCTATGGAAAACGTTGAAGTTTTGGGGGCATTTGTAAAAAATTAAAAAGTTTTGTTTTCTCACTGGATACTGAATGTAATGAGTTGAACTCTTCAGGGAATTCAATTCTGGCCTCTAGGCACCTCGTGTAAACTTTTGAGCAATTTTTGTCGAGTTGGATTTTTGGGTCAAAAACTGACTTTTTCGATGATGCCGGCTATGGAAAACGTTGAAGTTTTGGGGGCATTTTCTAAAAAGCCAAAAAGTTTTTGTTTCACTGGATACTGAATGTAATGAGTTGAACTCTTCAGGGAATTCAATTCTGGCCTCTAGGCACCTCGTGTAAACTTTTGAGCAATTTTTGTCGAGTTGGATTTTTGGGTCAAAAACTGACTTTTTCGATGATGCCGGCTATGGAAAACGTTGAAGTTTTGGGGGCATTTTCTAAAAAGCCAAAAAGTTTTGTTTTCTCACTGGATACTGAATGTAATGAGTTGAACTCTTCAGGGAATTCAATTCTGGCCTCTAGGCACCTTGTGTAAACTTTTGAGCAATTTTTGTCTATCTGGATTTTTGGGTCAAAAACTGACTTTTTCGATGATGCCGGCTATGGAAAACGTTGAAGTTTTGGGGGCATTTTCTAAAAAGCCAAAAAGTTTTGTTTTCTCACTGGATACTGAATGTAATGAGTTGAACTCTTCGGGAATTCAATTCTGGCCTCTAGGCACCTCCTGTAAACTTTTGAGCAATTTTTGTCGAGTTGGATTTTTGGGTCAAAAACTGACTTTTTCGATGATGCCGGCTATGGAAAACGTTGAAGTTTTTGGGCCATTTTTTAAAAAGCCAAAAGTTTTGTTTTCTCACTGGATACTGAATGTAATGATCTAACTCTTCAGGGAATTCAATTCTGGCCTCTAGGCACCTTGTGTAAACTTTTGAGCACTTTTTGTCGATATGGATTTTTGGGTCAAAAACTGACTTTTTCGATGATGCCGGCTATGGAAAACGTTGAAGTTTTGGGGCATTTGTAAAAAATTAAAAAGTTTTGTTTTCTCACTGGATACTGAATGTAATGAGTTGAACTCTTCAGGGAATTCAATTCTGGCCTCTAGGCACCTCATGTAAACTTTTGAGCAATTTTTGTCGAGTTGGATTTTTGGGTCCAAAAACTGACTTTTTCGATGATGCCGCTATGGAAAACGTTGAAGTTTTTGGGGGCATTTTCTAAAAGCCAAAAAGTTTTGTTTTCTCACTGGATACTGAATGTAATGAGTTGAACTCTTCAGGGAATTCAATTCTGGCCTCTAGGCACCTCGTGTAAACTTTTGAGCAATTTTTTCTATCTGGATTTTTGGGTCAAAAACTGACTTTTTCGATGATGCCGGCTATGGAAAACGTTGAAGTTTTGGGGGCATTTTCTAAAAAGCCAAAATTTTGTTTTCTCACTGGATACTGAATGTAATGAGTTGAACTCTTCAGGGAATTCAATTCTGGCCTCTAGGCACCTCGTGTAAACTTTTGAGCAATTTTTGTCGAGTTGGATTTTTGGGTCAAAAACTGACTTTTTCGATGATGCCGGCTATGGAAAACGTTGAAGTTTTGGGGGCATTTTCTAAAAAGCCAAAAAGTTTGGTTTTCTCACTGGATACTGAATGTAATGAGTTGAACTCTTCAGGGAATTCAATTCTGGCCTCTAGGCACCTATGTAAACTTTTGAGCAATTTTTGTCGAGTTGGATTTTTGGGTCAAAAACTGACTTTTTCGATGATGCCGGCTATGGAAAACGTTGAAGTTTTGGGGGCATTTTCTAAAAAGCCAAAAGTTTTGTTTTCTCACTGGATACTGAATGTAATGAGTTGAACTCTTCAGGGAATTCAATTCTGGCCTCTAGGCACCTTGTGTTAACTTTTGAGCAATTTTTGTCCATCTGGATTTTGGGTCAAAAACTGACTTTTTCGATGATGCCGGCTATGGAAAACGTTGAAGTTTTGGGGGCATTTTCTAAAAAGCCAAAAGTTTTGTTTTCTCACTGGATACTGAATGTAATGAGTTGAACTCTTCAGGGAATTCAATTCTGGCCTCTAGGCACCTCGTGTAAACTTTTGAGCAATTTTTTGTCGAGTTGGATTTTGGGTCAAAAACTGACTTTTTCGATGATGCCGGCTATGGAAAACGTTGAAGTTTTGGGGGCATTTTCTAAAAAGCCAAAAAGTTTGTTTTCTCACTGGATACTGAATGTAATGAGTTGAACTCTTCAGGGAATTCAATTCTGGCCTCTAGGCACCTCATGTAAACTTTTGAGCAATTTTTGTCGAGTTGGATTTTTGGGTCAAAAACTGACTTTTTCGATGATGCCGGCTATGGAAAACGTTGAAGTTTTTGGGGCAATTTCTAAAAGCCAAAAGTTTTTTTTCTCACTGGATACTGAATGTAATGAGTTGAACTCTTCAGGGAATTCAATTCTGGCCTCTAGGCACCTCGTGTAAACTTTTGAGCAATTTTTGTCCATCTGGATTTTTGGGTCAAAAACTGACTTTTTCGATGATGCCGGCTATGGAAAACGTTGAAGTTTTGGGGCATTTGGTAAAAAGCCAAAAAGTTTTGTTTTCTCACTGGATACTGAATGTAATGAGTTGAACTCTTCTTGGAATTCAATTCTGGCCTCTAGGCACCTTGTGTAAACTTTTGAGCAATTTTTTTCTATCTGGATTTTTGGGTCAAAAACTGACTTTTTCGATGATGCCGGCTATGGAAAACGTTGAAGTTGGGGGCATTTTCTAAAAAGCCAAAAAGTTTTGTTTTCTCACTGGATACTGAATGTAATGAGTTGAACTCTTCAGGAATTCAATTCTGGCCTCTAGGCACCTTGTGTAAACTTTTGAGCAATTTTTGTCCTTCTGGATTTTTGGGTCAAAAACTGACTTTTTCGATGATGCCGGCTATGGAAAACGTTGAAGTTTTTGGGGCATTTTCTAAAAAAGCCAAAAAGTTTTGTTTCTCACTGGATACTGAATGTAATGAGTTGAACTCTTCAGGGAATTCAATTCTGGCCTCTAGGCACCGTCTCGTGTAACTTTTGAGCAATTTTTGTCTAGTTGGATTTTTGGGTCAAAACTGACTTTTTCGATGATGCCGGCTATGGAAAACGTTGAAGTTTTGGGGGCATTTTCTAAAAAGCCAAAAGTTTTGTTTTCTCACTGGATACTGAATGTAATCAGTTGAACTCTTCAGGGAATTCAATTCTGGCCTCTAGGCACCTCTCATGTAAACTTTTGAGCAATTTTTGTCCATCTGGATTTTTGGGTCAAAAACTGACTTTTTCGATGATGCCGGCTATGGAAAACGTTGAAGTTTTTGGGCATTTGGTAAAAAGCAAAAAGTTTTGTTTTCTCACTGGATACTGAATGTAATGAGTTGAACTCTTCAGGGAATTCAATTCTGGCCTCTAGGCACCTCATGTAAACTTTTGAGCAATTTTTGTCCATCTGGATTTTTGGTCAAACTGACTTTTTTTTCGATGATGCCGGCTATGGAAAACGTTGAAGTTTTGGGGGCATTTTCTAAAAAGCCAAAAGTTTTGTTTTCTCACTGGATACTGAATGTAATGAGTTGAACTCTTCAGGGAATTCAATTCTGGCCTCTAGGCACCTGTGTAACTTTTGAGCAATTTTTGTCTATCTGGATTTTTATGTCAAAAACTGACTTTTTCGATGATGCCGGCTATGGAAAACGTTGAAGTTTTGGGGGCATTTTCTAAAAAGCCAAAAGTTTTGTTTTCTCACTGGATACTGAATGTAATGAGTTGAACTCTTCAGGGAATTCAATTCTGGCCTCTAGGCACCTCGTGTAAACTTTTGAGCAATTTTTGTCGAGTTGGATTTTTGGGTCAAAAACTGACTTTTTCGATGATGCCGGCTATGGAAACGTTGAAGTTTTTGGGGCATTTGGTAAAAATTAAAAGTTTTGTTTTTTCTCACTGGATACTGAATGTAATGAGTTGAACTCTTCAGGGAATTCAATTCTGGCCTCTAGGCACCTCGTGTAAACTTTTGAGCAATTTTTGTCGATTGGATTTTTGGGTCAAAAACTGACTTTTTCGATGATGCCGGCTATGGAAAACGTTGAAGTTTTGGGGCATTTTCTAAAAGCCAAAAAGTTTTGTTTTCTCACTGGATACTGAATGTAATGAGTTGAACTCTTCAGGGAATTCAATTCTGGCCTCTAGGCACCTTGTGTAAACTTTTGAGCAATTTTTTTCGATCTGGATTTTTGGGTCAAAAACTGACTTTTTCGATGATGCCGGCTATGGAAAACGTTGAAGTTTTTGGGGCATTTTCTAAAAGCCAAAAAGTTTTGTTTTCTCACTGGATACTGAATGTAATGAGTTGAACTCTTCAGGGAATTCAATTCTGGCCTCTAGGCACCTCGTGTAAACTTTTGAGCAATTTTGTCGATTGGATTTTTGGGTCAAAAACTGACTTTTTCGATGATGCCGGCTATGGAAAACGTTGAAGTTTTGGGGCATTTTCTAAAAGCCAAAAAGTTTTGTTTTCTCACTGGATACTGAATGTAATGAGTTGAACTCTTCAGGGAATTCAATTCTGGCCTCTAGGCACCTCATGTAAACTTTTGAGCAATTTTTGTCGAGTTGGATTTTTGGGTCAAAAACTGACTTTTTCGATGATGCCGGCTATGGAAAACGTTGAAGTTTTGGGGGCATTTTCTAAAAGCCAAAAAGTTTGTTTTCTCACTGGATACTGAATGTAATGAGTTGAACTCTTCAGGGAATTCAATTCTGGCCTCTAGGCACCTTGTGTAACTTTTGAGCAATTTTTGTCTATCTGGATTTTTGGGTCAAAAACTGACTTTTTCGATGATGCCGGCTATGGAAAACGTTGAAGTTTTGGGGGCATTTTCTAAAGCCAAAAAGTTTTGTTTTTTCACTGGATACTGAATGTAATGAGTTGAACTCTTCAGGGATTCAATTCTGGCCTCTAGGCACCTTCGTGTAAACTTTTGAGCAATTTTTGTCGAGTTGGATTTTTGGGTCAAAAACTGACTTTTCGATGATGCCGGCTATGGAAAACGTTGAAGTTTTTGGGCATTTTCTAAAAAGCCAAAAAGTTTTGTTTTCTCACTGGATACTGAATGTAATGAGTTGAACTCTTCAGGGAATTCAATTCTGGCCTCTAGGCACCTGTGTAAACTTTTGAGCAATTTTTGTCCATCTGGATTTTTGGGTCAAAAACTGACTTTTTCGATGATGCCGGCTATGGAAAACGTTGAAGTTTTGGGGGCATTTTCTAAAAAGCCAAAAGTTTTGTTTTCTCACTGGATACTGAATGTAATGAGTTGAACTCTTCAGGAATTCAATTCTGGCCTCTAGGCACCTCATGTAAACTTTTGAGCAATTTTTGTCGAGTTGGATTTTTGGGTCAAAAACTGACTTTTTCGATGATGCCGGCTATGGAAAACGTTGAAGTTTTGGGGCATTTTCTAAAAAGCCAAAAGTTTTGTTTTCTCACTGGATACTGAATGTAATGAGTTGAACTCTTCAGGGAATTCAATTCTGGCCTCTAGGCACCTCGTGTAAACTTTTGAGCAATTTTTGTCGATTGGATTTTTGGTCAAAAACTGACTTTTTCGATGATGCCGGCTATGGAAAACGTTGAAGTTTTTGGGGCATTTCTAAAAAGCCAAAAAGTTTTGTTTCTCACTGGATACTGAATGTAATGAGTTGAACTCTTCAGGGAATTCAATTCTGGCCTCTAGGCACCTCGTGTAAACTTTTGAGCAATTTTTGTCCATCTGGATTTTTGGGTCAAAAACTGACTTTTTCGATGATGCCGGCTATGGAAAACGTTGAAGTTTTTGGGGCATTTTCTAAAAAAGCCAAAAGTTTTGTTTTCTCACTGGATACTGAATGTAATGAGTTGAACTCTTCAGGGAATTCAATTCTGGCCTCTAGGCACCTCGTGTAAACTTTTGAGCAATTTTTGTCTAGTTGTTTTTGGGTCAAAAACTGACTTTTTCGATGATGCCGCTATGGAAAACGTTGAAGTTTTGGGGGCATTTTCTAAAAAGCCAAACAGTTTTGTTTTCTCACTGGATACTGAATGTAATGAGTTGAACTCTTCAGGGAATTCAATTCTGGCTCTAGGCACCTCATGTAAACTTTTGAGCAATTTTTGTCCATCTGGATTTTTGGGTCAAAAACTGACTTTTTCGATGATGCCGGCTATGGAAAACGTTGAAGTTTTTGGGGCATTTGGTAAAAAATTAAAAAGTTTTGTTTTCTCACTGGATACTGAATGTAATGATTTGAACTCTTCAGGGAATTCAATTCTGGCCTCTAGGCACCTCATGTAAACTTTTGAGCAATTTTT
>NW_024037068.1:17832343-17914221 GCF_015706575.1 Patiria miniata
ATAAAAAGCCAAAAAGTTTGGGTTTCTCAGTGGATACTGAATGTAATGAGTTGAACTCTTCAGGAATTCATTTCTGGCCTCTAGGCACCTGGTGTAAACTTTTGAGCAATTTTTGTCGAGTTGGATTTTTGGGTCAAAAACTGACTTTTTCGATGATGCCGGCTATGGAAAACATTGAAGTTTTGGGGACATTTTATAAAAAAGCCAAAAGTTTGGTTTTCTCAGTGGATACTGAATGTAATGAGTTGAACTCTTCAGGGAATTCATTTCTGGCCTCTAGGCACCTGGTGTAAACTTTTGAGCAATTTTTGTCGAGTTGGATTTTTGGGTCAAAAACTGACTTTTTTCGATGATGCCGGCTATGGAAAAATTGAAGTTTTTGGGACATTTTTAAAAAAGCCAAAAAGTTTGGTTTTCTCAGTGGATACTGAATGTAATGATTGAACTCTTCAGGGAATTCATTTCTGGCCTCTAGGCACCTGGTGTAAACTTTTGAGCAATTTTTGTCGAGTTGGATTTTTGGGTCAAAAACTGACTTTTTCGATGATGCCGGCTATGGAAAAGTTGAAGTTTTGGGGACATTTTATAAAAAGCCAAAAAGTTTGGTTTTCTCAGTGGATACTGAATGTAATGAGTTGAACTCTTCAGGGAATTCATTTCTGGCCTCTAGGCACCTGGTGTAAACTTTTGAGCAATTTTTGTCGAGTGGATTTTTGGGTCAAAAACTGACTTTTTCGATGATGCCGGCTATGGAAAACGTTGAAGTTTTGGGGACATTTTTATAAAAAGCCAAAAGTTGGTTTTCTCTCAGTGGATACTGAATGTAATGAGTTGAACTCTTCAGGGAATTCAATTCTGGCCTCTAGGCACCTGGTGTAACTTTTGAGCAATTTTTGTCGAGTTGGATTTTTGGGTCAAAAACTGACTTTTTCGATGATGCCGGCTATGGAAAACATTGAAGTTTTGGGACATTTTATAAAAAGCCAAAAAGTTTGGTTTTCTCAGTGGATACTGAATGTAATGATTGAACTCTTCAGGGAATTCATTCTGGCCTCTAGGCACCTCGTGTAAACTTTTGAGCAATTTTTGTCGAGTTGGATTTTTGGGTCAAAACTGACTTTTTTCGATGATGCCGGCTATGGAAAACGTTGAGTTTTGGGGGATTTGCTATTTTACAAGTTTGCAAAAACCCAAAAGTTTGGTTTTCTCAGTGGATACTGAATGTAATGAGTTGAACTCTTCAGGGAATTCATTTCTGGCCTCTAGGCACCTGGTGTAAACTTTTGAGCAATTTTGTTGAGTTGGATTTTTGGGTCAAAAACTGACTTTTTCGATGATGCCGGCTATGGAAAACATTGAAGTTTTGGGGACATTTTATAAAAAGCCAAAAAGTTTGGTTTTTTCTCAGTGGATACTGAATGTAATGAGTTGAACTCTTCAGGGAATTCATTTCTGGCCTCTAGGCACCTGGTGTAAACTTTTGAGCAATTTTTGTCGAGTTGGATTTTTGGGTCAAAAACTGACTTTTTCGATGATGCGGCTATGGAAAACATTGAAGTTTTGGGGACATTTTATAAAAAGCCAAAAGTTTGGTTTTCTCAGTGGATACTGAATGTAATGAGTTGAACTCTTCAGGGAATTCATTCTGGCCTCTAGGCACCTGGTGTAAACTTTTGAGCAATTTTGTCGAGTTGGATTTTTGGGTCAAAAACTGACTTTTTTCGATGATGCCGGCTATGGAAAACGTTGAAGTTTTGGGGACTATGGAAAACATTTTTTAAAAAAGCCAAAAAGTTTGGTTTTCTCAGTGGATACTGAATGTAATGAGTTGAACTCTTCAGGGAATTCATTTCTGGCCTCTAGGCACCTGGTGTAAACTTTTGAGCAATTTTTGTCGAGTTGGATTTTTGGGTCAAAAACTGACTTTTTCGATGATGCCGGCTATGGAAACATTGAAGTTTTGGGGACATTTTATAAAAAGCCAAAAAGTTTGGTTTTCTCAGTGGATACTGAATGTAATGAGTTGAACTCTTCAGGGAATTCATTTCTGGCCTCTAGGCACCTGGTGTAAACTTTTGAGCAATTTTTGTCGAGTTGGATTTTTGGGTCAAAAACTGACTTTTTCGATGATGCCGGCTATGGAAAACATTGAAGTTTTGGGGACATTTTATAAAAAGCCAAAAATTTTGGTTTCTCAGTGGATACTGAATGTAATGAGTTGAACTCTTCAGGGAATTCATTTCTGGCCTCTAGGCACCTGGTGTAAACTTTTGAGCAATTTTGTCGAGTTGGATTTTTGGGTCAAAAACTGACTTTTTCGATGATGCCGGCTATGGAAAACATTGAAGTTTGGGGACATTTTATAAAAAGCCAAAAGTTTGGTTTTCCAGTGATACTGAATGTAATGAGTTGAACTCTTCAGGGAATTCATTTCTGGCCTCTAGGCACCTGGTGTAAACTTTTGAGCAATTTTTGTCGAGTTGGATTTTTGGGTCAAAAACTGACTTTTTCGATGATGCCGGCTATGGAAAACGTTGAAGTTTTGGGGACATTTTAAAAAGCCAAAAAGTTTGGTTTTTCTCAGTGGATACTGAATGTAATGAGTTGAACTCTTCAGGGAATTCATTTCTGGCCTCTAGGCACCTGGTGTAAACTTTTGAGCAATTTTTGTCGAGTTGGATTTTTGGGTCAAAACTGACTTTTTCGATGATGCCGGCTATGGAAAACATTGAAGTTTTGGGACATTTTTAAAAAGCCAAAAAGTTTGGTTTTCTCAGTGGATACTGAATGTAATGAGTTGAACTCTTCAGGGAATTCATTTCTGGCCTCTAGGCACCTGGTGTAAACTTTTGAGCAATTTTTGTCGAGTTGGATTTTTGGGTCAAAAACTGACTTTTTCGATGATGCCGGCTATGGAAAACATTGAAGTTTTGGGGACATTTTATAAAAAGCCAAAAGTTTGGTTTTCTCAGTGGATACTGAATGTAATGAGTTGAACTCTTCAGGGAATTCAATTCTGGCCTCTAGGCACCTGGTGTAAACTTTTGAGCAATTTTTGTCGAGTTGGATTTTTTGGGTCAAAAACTGACTTTTTCGATGATGCCGGCTATGGAAAACATTGAAGTTTTGGGGACATTTTATAAAAAGCCAAAAAGTTTGGTTTTCTCAGTGGATACTGAATGTAATGAGTTGAACTCTTCAGGGAATTCAATTCTGGCCTCTAGGCACCTGGTGTAAACTTTTTGAGCAAATTTTTGTCGAGTTGGATTTTTGGGTCAAAAACTGACTTTTTCGATGATGCCGGCTATGGAAAACATTGAAGTTTTGGGGACATTTTATAAAAAGCCAAAAAGTTTGGTTTTCTCAGTGGATACTGAATGTAATGAGTTTGAACTCTTCAGGGAATTCATTCTGGCCTCTAGGCACCTGGTGTAAACTTTTGAGCAATTTTTGTCGAGTTGGATTTTTGGGTCAAAAACTGACTTTTTCGATGATGCCGGCTATGGAAAACATTGAAGTTTTGGGAACATTTTATAAAAAGCCAAAAAGTTTGGTTTTCTCAGTGGATACTGAATGTAATGAGTTGAACTCTTCAGGGAATTCATTTCTGGCCTCTAGGCACCTGGTGTAAACTTTTGAGCAATTTTGTCGAGTTGGATTTTTGGGTCAAAAACTGACTTTTTCGATGATGCCGGCTATGGAAAACATTGAAGTTTTGGGGACATTTTATAAAAAGCCAAAAAGTTTGGTTTTCTCAGTGGATACTGAATGTAATGAGTTGAACTCTTCAGGGAATTCATTTCTGGCCTCTAGGCACCTGGTGTAAACTTTTGAGCAATTTTTGTCGAGTTGGATTTTTGGGTCAAAAACTGACTTTTTCGATGATGCCGGCTATGGAAGTTGAAGTTTTGGAGCAATTGAAGTTTTGGGGACATTTAAAAAGCCAAAAAGTTTGGTTTTCTCAGTGGATACTGAATGTAATGAGTTGAACTCTTCAGGGAATTCATTTCTGGCCTCTAGGCACCTGGTGTAAACTTTTGAGCATTTTTGTCGAGTTGGATTTTTGGGGTCAAAAACTGACTTTTTCGATGATGCCGGCTATGGAAAACATTGAAGTTTTGGGGACATTTTATAAAAAGCCAAAAAGTTTGGTTTTCTCAGTGGATACTGAATGTAATGAGTTGAACTCTTCAGGGAATTCATTCTGGCCTCTAGGCACCTGGTGTAAACTTTTGAGCAATTTTTGTCGAGTTGGATTTTTGGGTCAAAAACTGACTTTTTCGATGATGCCGGCTATGGAAAACATTGAAGTTTTGGGACATTTTATAAAAAGCCAAAAAGTTTGGTTTTCTCAGTGGATACTGAATGTAATGAGTTGAACTCTTCAGGGAATTCATTTCTGGCCTCTAGGCACCTGGTGTAAACTTTTGAGCAATTTTTGTCGAGTTGGATTTTTGGGTCAAAAACTGACTTTTTCGATGATGCCGGCTATGGAAAACATTGAAGTTTTGGGGACATTTTATAAAAAGCCAAAAAGTTTGGTTTTCTCAGTGGATACTGAATGTAATGAGTTGAACTCTTCAGGGAATTCAATTCTGCTGGCCTCTAGGCACCTGGTGTAAACTTTTGAGCAATTTTTGTCGAGTTGGATTTTTGGGTCAAAAACTGACTTTTTCGATGATGCCGGCTATGGAAAACATTGAAGTTTTTGGGGACATTTTATAAAAAGCCAAAAAGTTTGGTTTTCTCAGTGGATACTGAATGTAATGAGTTGAACTCTTCAGGGAATTCATTTCTGGCCTCTAGGCACCTGGTGTAAACTTTTGAGCATTTTTTTGAGTTGGATTTTTGGGTCAAAAACTGACTTTTTCGATGATGCCGGCTATGGAAAACATTGAAGTTTTGGGGTGATCATTTTTAATAAAAAGCCAAAAAGTTTGGTTTTCCTCAGTGGATACTGAATGTAATGAGTTGAACTCTTCAGGGAATTCATTTCTGGCCTCTAGGCACCTGGTGTAAACTTTTGAGCAATTTTTGTCGAGTTGGATTTTTGGGTCAAAAACTGACTTTTTCGATGATGATGCCGGCTATGGAAAACATTGAAGTTTTGGGGACATTTTATAAAAAGCCAAAAAGTTTGGTTTTCTCAGTGGATACTGAATGTAATGAGTTGAACTCTTCAGGGAATTCATTTCTGGCCTCTAGGCACCTGGTGTAAACTTTTGAGCAATTTTTGTCGAGTTGGATTTTTGGGTCAAAAACTGACTTTTTCGATGATGCCGGCTATGGAAAACATTGAAGTTTTGGGGACATTTTATAAAAGCCAAAAAGTTTGGTTTTCTCAGTGGATACTGAATGTAATGAGTTGAACTCTTCAGGAATTCATTTCTGGCCTCTAGGCACCTGGTGTAAACTTTTGAGCAATTTTTGTCGAGTTGGATTTTTGGGTCAAAAACTGACTTTTTCGATGATGCCGGCTATGGAAAACATTGAAGTTTTGGGACATTTTATAAAAGCCAAAAAGTTTGGTTTTCTCAGTGGATACTGAATGTAATGAGTTGAACTCTTCAGGGAATTCATTTTGGCCTCTAGGCACCTGGTGTAAACTTTTGAGCAATTTTTGTCGAGTTGGATTTTTGGGTCAAAAACTGACTTTTTCGATGATGCCGGCTATGGAAAACATTGAAGTTTTGGGGACATTTTTATAAAAAGCCAAAAAGTTTGGTTTTCTCAGTGGATACTGAATGTAATGAGTTGAACTCTTCAGGGAATTCATTTCTGGCCTCTAGGCACCTGGTGTAAACTTTTGAGCAATTTTTGTCGAGTTGGATTTTTGGGTCAAAAACTGACTTTTTCGATGATGCCGGCTATGGAAAACATTGAAGTTTTGGGGACATTTTATAAAAAGCCAAAAGTTTGGTTTTCTCAGTGGATACTGAATGTAATGAGTTGAACTCTTCAGGGAATTCATTTCTGGCCTCTAGGCACCTGGTGTAAACTTTTGAGCAATTTTTGTCGAGTTGGATTTTTGGGTCAAAAACTGACTTTTTTCGATGATGCCGGCTATGGAAAGTTGAAGTTTTGGGGACATTTTATAAAAAGCCAAAAAGTTTGGTTTTCTCTCAGTGGATACTGAATGTAATGAGTTGAACTCTTCAGGGAATTCATTTCTGGCCTCTAGGCACCTGGTGTAAACTTTTGAGCAATTTTTGTCGAGTTGGATTTTTGGGTCAAAAACTGACTTTTTCGATGATGCCGGCTATGGAAAACATTGAAGTTTTGGGGACATTTTATAAAAAGCCAAAAAGTTTGGTTTTCTCAGTGGATACTGAATGTAATGAGTTGAACTCTTCAGGGAATTCATTTCTGGCCTCTAGGCACCTGGTGTAAACTTTTGAGCAATTTTTTGTCGAGTTGGATTTTTGGGTCAAAAACTGACTTTTTCGATGATGCCGGCTATGGAAAACATTGAAGTTTTGGGGACATTTTATAAAAAGCCAAAAAGTTTGGTTTTCTCTCAGTGGATACTGAATGTAATGAGTTGAACTCTTCAGGGAATTCATTTCTGGCCTCTAGGCACCTGGTGTAAACTTTTGAGCAATTTTTGTCGAGTTGGATTTTTGGGTCAAAAACTGACTTTTTCGATGATGCCGGCTATGGAAAACATTGAAGTTTTGGGGACATTTTATAAAAAGCCAAAAAGTTTGGTTTTCTCAGTGGATACTGAATGTAATGAGTTGAACTCTTCAGGGAATTCATTTCTGGCCTCTAGGCACCTGGTGTAAACTTTTGAGCAATTTTTGTCGAGTTGGATTTTTGGGTCAAAAACTGACTTTTTCGATGATGCCGGCTATGGAAAACATTGAAGTTTTGGGGACATTTTATAAAAAGCCAAAAAGTTTGGTTTTCTCAGTGGATACTGAATGTAATGAGTTGAACTCTTCAGGGAATTCATTTCTGGCCTCTAGGCACCTGGTGTAAACTTTTGAGCAATTTTTGTCGAGTTGGATTTTTGGGTCAAAAACTGACTTTTTCGATGATGCCGGCTATGGAAAACATTGAAGTTTTGGGGACATTTTATAAAAAGCCAAAAAGTTTGGTTTTCTCAGTGGATACTGAATGTAATGAGTTGAACTCTTCAGGGAATTCATTTCTGGCCTCTAGGCACCTGGTGTAAACTTTTGAGCAATTTTTGTCGAGTTGGATTTTTGGGTCAAAAACTGACTTTTTCGATGATGCCGGCTATGGAAAACATTGAAGTTTTGGGGACATTTTATAAAAAGCCAAAAAGTTTGGTTTTCTCAGTGGATACTGAATGTAATGAGTTGAACTCTTCAGGGAATTCATTTCTGGCCTCTAGGCACCTGGTGTAAACTTTTGAGCAATTTTTGTCGAGTTGGATTTTGGGTCAAAAACTGACTTTTTCCGATGATGCCGGCTATGGAAAACATTGAAGTTTTGGGGACATTTTATAAAAAGCCAAAAAGTTTGGTTTTCTCTCAGTGGATACTGAATGTAATGAGTTGAACTCTTCAGGGAATTCATTTCTGGCCTCTAGGCACCTGGTGTAAACTTTTGAGCAATTTTTGTCGAGTTGGATTTTTGGGTCAAAACTGACTTTTTCGATGATGCCGGCTATGGAAAACATTGAAGTTTTGGGACATTTTTATAAAAGCCAAAAAGTTTGGTTTTCTCAGTGGATACTGAATGTAATGAGTTGAACTCTTCAGGGAATTCATTTCTGGCCTCTAGGCACCTGGTGTAAACTTTTGAGCAATTTTTGTCGAGTTGGATTTTTGGGTCAAAAACTGACTTTTTCGATGATGCCGGCTATGGAAAACATTGAAGTTTTGGGGACATTTTATAAAAAGCCAAAAAGTTTGGTTTTCTCAGTGGATACTGAATGTAATGAGTTGAACTCTTCAGGGAATTCATTTCTGGCCTCTAGGCACCTGGTGTAAACTTTTGAGCAATTTTTGTCGAGTTGGATTTTTGGGTCAAAAACTGACTTTTTCGATGATGCCGGCTATGGAAAACATTGAAGTTTTGGGGACATTTTATAAAAAGCCAAAAAGTTTGGTTTTCTCAGTGGATACTGAATGTAATGAGTTGAACTCTTCAGGGAATTCATTTCTGGCCTCTAGGCACCTGGTGTAAACTTTTGAGCAATTTTTGTCGAGTTGGATTTTTGGGTCAAAACTGACTTTTTCGATGATGCCGGCTATGGAAAACATTGAAGTTTTGGGGACATTTTATAAAAAGCCAAAAAGTTTGGTTTTCTCAGTGGATACTGAATGTAATGAGTTGAACTCTTCAGGGAATTCATTTCTGGCCTCTAGGCACCTGGTGTAAACTTTTGAGCAATTTTTGTCGAGTTGGATTTTTGGGTCAAAAACTGACTTTTTCGATGATGCCGGCTATGGAAAACATTGAAGTTTTGGGGACATTTTATAAAAAGCCAAAAAGTTTGGTTTTCTCAGTGGATACTGAATGTAATGAGTTGAACTCTTCAGGGAATTCATTCTGGCCTCTAGGCACCTGGTGTAAACTTTTGAGCAATTTTTGTCGAGTTGGATTTTTGGGTCAAAAACTGACTTTTTCGATGATGCCGGCTATGGAAAACATTGAAGTTTTGGGGACATTTTATAAAAAGCCAAAAAGTTTGGTTTTCTCAGTGGATACTGAATGTAATGAGTTGAACTCTTCAGGGAATTCATTTCTGGCCTCTAGGCACCTGGTGTAAACTTTTGAGCAATTTTTGTCGAGTTGGATTTGGGTCAAAAACTGACTTTTTCGATGATGCCGGCTATGGAAAACATTGAAGTTTTGGGACATTTTTATAAAAGCCAAAAAGTTTGGTTTTCTCAGTGGATACTGAATGTAATGAGTTGAACTCTTCAGGGAATTCATTTCTGGCCTCTAGGCACCTGGTGTAAACTTTTGAGCAATTTTTGTCGAGTTGGATTTTTGGGTCAAAAACTGACTTTTTCGATGATGCCGGCTATGGAAAACATTGAAGTTTTGGGGACATTTTATAAAAAGCCAAAAAGTTTGGTTTTCTCAGTGGATACTGAATGTAATGAGTTGAACTCTTCAGGGAATTCATTTCTGGCCTCTAGGCACCTGGTGTAAACTTTTGAGCAATTTTTGTCGAGTTGGATTTTTGGGTCAAAAACTGACTTTTTCGATGATGCCGGCTATGGAAAACATTGAAGTTTTGGGGACATTTTATAAAAAGCCAAAAAGTTTGGTTTTCTCAGTGGATACTGAATGTAATGAGTTGAACTCTTCAGGGAATTCATTTCTGGCCTCTAGGCACCTGGTGTAAACTTTTGAGCAATTTTTGTCGAGTTGGATTTTTGGGTCAAAAACTGACTTTTTCGATGATGCCGGCTATGGAAAACATTGAAGTTTTGGGCATTTTATAAAAGCCAAAAAGTTTGGTTTTCTCAGTGGATACTGAATGTAATGAGTTGAACTCTTCAGGGAATTCATTTCTGGCCTCTAGGCACCTGGTGTAAACTTTTGAGCAATTTTTGTCGAGTTGGATTTTTTGGGTCAAAAACTGACTTTTTCGATGATGCCGGCTATGGAAAACATTGAAGTTTTGGGGACATTTTATAAAAAGCCAAAAAGTTTGGTTTTCTCAGTGGATACTGAATGTAATGAGTTGAACTCTTCAGGGAATTCATTTCTGGCCTCTAGGCACCTGGTGTAAACTTTTGAGCAATTTTTGTTGAGTTGGATTTTGGGTCAAAAACTGACTTTTTCGATGATGCCGGCTATGGAAAACATTGAAGTTTTGGGGACATTTTATAAAAAGCCAAAAGTTTGGTTTTCTCAGTGGATACTGAATGTAATGAGTTGAACTCTTCAGGGAATTCATTTCTGGCCTCTAGGCACCTGGTGTAAACTTTTGAGCAATTTTTGTCGAGTTGGATTTTTGGGTCAAAAACTGACTTTTTCGATGATGCCGGCTATGGAAAACATTGAAGTTTTGGGACATTTTATAAAAAGCCAAAAAGTTTGGTTTTCTCAGTGGATACTGAATGTAATGAGTTGAACTCTTCAGGGAATTCATTTCTGGCCTCTAGGCACCTGGTGTAAACTTTTGAGCAATTTTTGTCGAGTTGGATTTTTGGGTCAAAAACTGACTTTTTCGATGATGCCGGCTATGGAAAACATTGAAGTTTTGGGACATTTTATAAAAAGCCAAAAAGTTTGGTTTTCTCAGTGGATACTGAATGTAATGAGTTGAACTCTTCAGGGAATTCATTTCTGGCCTCTAGGCACCTGGTGTAAACTTTTGAGCAATTTTTGTCGAGTTGGATTTTTGGGTCAAAAACTGACTTTTTCGATGATGCCGGGCTATGGAAAACATTGAAGTTTTGGGGACATTTTATAAAAAGCCAAAAAGTTTGGTTTTCTCAGTGGATACTGAATGTAATGAGTTGAACTCTTCAGGGAATTCATTTCTGGCCTCTAGGCACCTGGTGTAAACTTTTGAGCAATTTTTGTCGAGTTGGATTTTTGGGTCAAAAACTGACTTTTTCGATGATGCCGGCTATGGAAAACATTGAAGTTTTGGGACATTTTATAAAAAGCCAAAAAGTTTGGTTTTCTCAGTGGATACTGAATGTAATGAGTTGAACTCTTCAGGGAATTCATTCTGGCCTCTAGGCACCTGGTGTAAACTTTTGAGCAATTTTTGTCGAGTTGGATTTTTGGGTCAAAAACTGACTTTTTCGATGATGCCGGCTATGGAAAACATTGAAGTTTTGGGGACATTTTATAAAAAGCCAAAAAGTTTGGTTTTCTCAGTGGATACTGAATGTAATGAGTTGAACTCTTCAGGGAATTCATTTCTGGCCTCTAGGCACCTGGTGTAAACTTTTGAGCAATTTTGTCGAGTTGATTTTTGGGTCAAAAACTGACTTTTTCGATGATGCCGGCTATGGAAAACATTGAAGTTTTGGGGACATTTTATAAAAGCCAAAAAGTTTGGTTTTCTCAGTGGATACTGAATGTAATGAGTTGAACTCTTCAGGGAATTCATTTCTGGCCTCTAGGCACCTGGTGTAAACTTTTGAGCAATTTTTGTCGAGTTGGATTTTTGGGTCAAAAACTGACTTTTTCGATGATGCCGGCTATGGAAAAACATTGAAGTTTTGGGGACTATTTGAAGTTTTACATAAAAAGCCAAAAAGTTTGGTTTTCTCAGTGGATACTGAATGTAATGAGTTGAACTCTTCAGGGAATTCATTTCTGGCCTCTAGGCACCTGGTGTAAACTTTTGAGCAATTTTTGTCGAGTTGGATTTTTGGGTCAAAAACTGACTTTTTCGATGATGCCGGCTATGGAAAACATTGAAGTTTTGGGGACATTTTATAAAAAGCCAAAAAGTTTGGTTTTCTCAGTGGATACTGAATGTAATGAGTTGAACTCTTCAGGGAATTCATTTCTGGCCTCTAGGCACCTGGTGTAAACTTTTGAGCAATTTTTGTCGAGTTGGATTTTTGGGTCAAAAACTGACTTTTTCGATGATGCCGGCTATGGAAAACATTGAAGTTTTGGGCATTTTATAAAAAGCCAAAAAGTTTGGTTTTCTCAGTGGATACTGAATGTAATGAGTTGAACTCTTCAGGGAATTCAATTCTGGCCTCTAGGCACCTGGTGTAAACTTTTGAGCAATTTTTGTTGAGTTGGATTTTTGGGTCAAAAACTGACTTTTTCGATGATGCCGGCTATGGAAAACGTTGAAGTTTTGGGGACATCATTGATTTTACAAAAAGCCAAAAAGTTTGGTTTTCTCAGTGGATACTGAATGTAATGAGTTGAACTCTTCAGGGAATTCATTTCTGGCCTCTAGGCACCTGGTGTAAACTTTTGAGCAATTTTTGTCGAGTTGGATTTTTGGGTCAAAAACTGACTTTTTCGATGATGCCGGCTATGGAAAACATTGAAGTTTTGGGGACATTTTATAAAAAGCCAAAAGTTTGGTTTTCTCAGTGGATACTGAATGTAATGAGTTGAACTCTTCAGGGAATTCATTTCTGGCCTCTAGGCACCTGGTGTAAACTTTTGAGCAATTTTTGTCGAGTTGGATTTTTGGGTCAAAAACTGACTTTTTCGATGATGCCGGCTATGGAAAACATTGAAGTTTTGGGGACATTTTATAAAAAGCCAAAAAGTTTGGTTTTCTCAGTGGATACTGAATGTAATGAGTTGAACTCTTCAGGAATTCATTTCTGGCCTCTAGGCACCTGGTGTAAACTTTTGAGCAATTTTTGTCGAGTTGGATTTTTGGGTCAAAAACTGACTTTTTTCGATGATGCCGGCTATGGAAAACATTGAAGTTTTGGGGACATTTTATAAAAAGCCAAAAAGTTTGGTTTTCTCAGTGGATACTGAATGTAATGAGTTGAACTCTTCAGGGAATTCATTTCTGGCCTCTAGGCACCTGGTGTAAACTTTTGAGCAATTTTTGTCGAGTTGATTTTTGGGTCAAAAACTGACTTTTTCGATGATGCCGGCTATGGAAAACGTTGAAGTTTTGGGGACATTTTATAAAAAGCCAAAAAGTTTGGTTTTCTCAGTGGATACTGAATGTAATGAGTTGAACTCTTCAGGGAATTCATTTCTGGCCTCTAGGCACCTGGTGTAAACTTTTGAGCAATTTTTGTCGAGTTGGATTTTTGGGTCAAAAACTGACTTTTTCGATGATGCCGGCTATGGAAAACATTGAAGTTTTGGGGACATTTTATAAAAGCCAAAAAGTTTGTTTTTCTCAGTGGATACTGAATGTAATGAGTTGAACTCTTCAGGGAATTCATTCTGGCCTCTAGGCACCTGGTGTAAACTTTTGAGCAATTTTTGTCGAGTTGGATTTTGGGTCAAAAACTGACTTTTTCGATGATGCCGGCTATGGAAAATTGAAGTTTTGGGGACATTTTATAAAAAGCCAAAAAGTTTGGTTTTCTCAGTGGATACTGAATGTAATGAGTTGAACTCTTCAGGGAATTCATTTCTGGCCTCTAGGCACCTGGTGTAAACTTTTGAGCAATTTTTGTCGAGTTGGATTTTTGGGTCAAAAACTGACTTTTTCGATGATGCCGGCTATGGAAAACATTGAAGTTTTGGGGACATTTTATAAAAAGCCAAAAAGTTTGGTTTTCTCAGTGGATACTGAATGTAATGAGTTGAACTCTTCAGGGAATTCATTTCTGGCCTCTAGGCACCTGTGTAAACTTTTGAGCAATTTTTTCGAGTTGGATTTTTGGGTCAAAAACTGACTTTTTTCGATGATGCCGGCTATGGAAAACATTGAAGTTTTGGGGACATTTTTATAAAAGCCAAAAAGTTTGGTTTTCTCAGTGGATACTGAATGTAATGAGTTGAACTCTTCAGGGAATTCATTTCTGGCCTCTAGGCACCTGGTGTAAACTTTTGAGCAATTTTTGTCGAGTTGGATTTTTGGGTCAAAAACTGACTTTTTCGATGATGCCGGCTATGGAAAACATTGAAGTTTTGGGGACATTTTATAAAAGCCAAAAAGTTTGGTTTTCTCAGTGGATACTGAATGTAATGAGTTGAACTCTTCAGGGAATTCATTTCTGGCCTCTAGGCACCTGGTAAACTTTTGAGCAATTTTTTTCGAGTTGGATTTTTGGGTCAAAAACTGACTTTTTTCGATGATGCCGGCTATGGAAAACATTGAAGTTTTGGGGACATTTTATAAAAAGCCAAAAGTTTGGTTTTCTCAGTGGATACTGAATGTAATGAGTTGAACTCTTCAGGGAATTCATTTCTGGCCTCTAGGCACCTGGTGTAAACTTTTGAGCAATTTTTGTCGAGTTGGATTTTTGGGTCAAAAACTGACTTTTTCGATGATGCCGGCTATGGAAAAACGTTGAAGTTTTGGGGACATTTTATAAAAAGCCCAAAAGTTTGGTTTTCTCAGTGGATACTGAATGTAATGAGTTGAACTCTTCAGGGAATTCATTTCTGGCCTCTAGGCACCTGGTGTAAACTTTTGAGCAATTTTTGTCGAGTTGGATTTTTGGGTCAAAAACTGACTTTTTCGATGATGCCGGCTATGGAAAACATTGAAGTTTTGGGACATTTTATAAAAAGCCAAAAAGTTTGGTTTTCTCAGTGGATACTGAATGTAATGAGTTGAACTCTTCAGGGAATTCATTTCTGGCCTCTAGGCACCTGGTGTAAACTTTTGAGCAATTTTTGTCGAGTTGGATTTTTGGGTCAAAAACTGACTTTTTCGATGATGCCGGCTATGGAAAACATTGAAGTTTTGGGGACATTTATAAAAAGCCAAAAAGTTTGGTTTTCTCAGTGGATACTGAATGTAATGAGTTGAACTCTTCAGGGAATTCATTTCTGGCCTCTAGGCACCTGGTGTAAACTTTTGAGCAATTTTTGTCGAGTTGGATTTTTGGGTCAAAAACTGACTTTTTCGATGATGCCGGCTATGGAAAACATTGAAGTTTTTGGGGACATTTTATAAAAAGCCAAAAAGTTTGGTTTTCTCAGTGGATACTGAATGTAATGAGTTGAACTCTTCAGGGAATTCAATTCTGGCCTCTAGGCACCTGGTGTAAACTTTTGAGCAATTTTTGTCGAGTTGGATTTTTGGGTCAAAAACTGACTTTTTCGATGATGCCGGCTATGGAAAACATTGAAGTTTTGGGGACATTTTATAAAAAGCCAAAAAGTTTGGTTTTCTCAGTGGATACTGAATGTAATGAGTTGAACTCTTTCAGGGAATTCATTTCTGGCCTCTAGGCACCTGGTGTAAACTTTTGAGCAATTTTTGTCGAGTTGGATTTTTGGGTCAAAAACTGACTTTTTCGATGATGCCGGCTATGGAAAACGTTGAAGTTTTGGGGACATTTATTTTACAAAAAGCCAAAAAGTTTGGTTTTCTCAGTGGATACTGAATGTAATGAGTTGAACTCTTCAGGGAATTCATTTCTGGCCTCTAGGCACCTGGTGTAAACTTTTGAGCAATTTTTGTCGAGTTGGATTTTTGGGTCAAAAACTGACTTTTTCGATGATGCCGGCTATGGAAAACATTGAAGTTTTGGGGACATTTTATAAAAAGCCAAAAAGTTTGGTTTTCTCAGTGGATACTGAATGTAATGAGTTGAACTCTTCAGGGAATTCATTTCTGGCCTCTAGGCACCTGGTGTAAACTTTTGAGCAATTTTTGTCGAGTTGGATTTTTGGGTCAAAAACTGACTTTTTCGATGATGCCGGCTATGGAAAACATTGAAGTTTTGGGGACATTTTATAAAAAGCCAAAAAGTTTGGTTTTCTCAGTGGATACTGAATGTAATGAGTTGAACTCTTCAGGGAATTCATTTCTGGCCTCTAGGCACCTGGTGTAAACTTTTGAGCAATTTTTGTCGAGTTGGATTTTTGGGTCAAAAACTGACTTTTTCGATGATGCCGGCTATGGAAAACATTGAAGTTTTGGGGACATTTTATAAAAAGCCAAAAAGTTTGGTTTTCTCAGTGGATACTGAATGTAATGAGTTGAACTCTTCAGGGAATTCATTTCTGGCCTCTAGGCACCTGGTGTAAACTTTTGAGCAATTTTTGTCGAGTTGGATTTTTGGGTCAAAAACTGACTTTTTCGATGATGCCGGCTATGGAAAACATTGAAGTTTTGGGGACATTTTATAAAAAGCCAAAAAGTTTGGTTTTCTCAGTGGATACTGAATGTAATGAGTTGAACTCTTCAGGGAATTCATTTCTGGCCTCTAGGCACCTGGTGTAAACTTTTGAGCAATTTTTGTCGAGTTGGATTTTTGGGTCAAAAACTGACTTTTTCGATGATGCCGGCTATGGAAAACATTGAAGTTTTGGGGACATTTTATAAAAAGCCAAAAAGTTTGGTTTTCTCAGTGGATACTGAATGTAATGAGTTGAACTCTTCAGGGAATTCATTTCTGGCCTCTAGGCACCTGGTGTAAACTTTTGAGCAATTTTTGTCGAGTTGGATTTTTGGGTCAAAAACTGACTTTTTCGATGATGCCGGCTATGGAAAACATTGAAGTTTTGGGGACATTTTATAAAAAGCCAAAAAGTTTGGTTTTCTCAGTGGATACTGAATGTAATGAGTTGAACTCTTCAGGGAATTCATTTCTGGCCTCTAGGCACCTGGTGTAAACTTTTGAGCAATTTTTGTCGAGTTGGATTTTTGGGTCAAAAACTGACTTTTTCGATGATGCCGGCTATGGAAAACATTGAAGTTTTGGGGACATTTTATAAAAAGCCAAAAAGTTTGGTTTTCTCAGTGGATACTGAATGTAATGAGTTGAACTCTTCAGGGAATTCATTTCTGGCCTCTAGGCACCTGGTGTAAACTTTTGAGCAATTTTTGTCGAGTTGGATTTTTGGGTCAAAAACTGACTTTTTCGATGATGCCGGCTATGGAAAACATTGAAGTTTTGGGGACATTTTATAAAAGCCAAAAAGTTTGGTTTTCTCAGTGGATACTGAATGTAATGAGTTGAACTCTTCAGGGAATTCATTTCTGGCCTCTAGGCACCTGGTGTAAACTTTTGAGCAATTTTTGTCGAGTTGGATTTTTGGGTCAAAAACTGACTTTTTCGATGATGCCGGCTATGGAAAACATTGAAGTTTTGGGGACATTTTATAAAAAGCCAAAAAGTTTGGTTTTCTCAGTGGATACTGAATGTAATGAGTTGAACTCTTCAGGGAATTCATTTCTGGCCTCTAGGCACCTGGTGTAAACTTTTGAGCAATTTTTGTCGAGTTGGATTTTTGGGTCAAAAACTGACTTTTTCGATGATGCCGGCTATGGAAAACATTGAAGTTTTGGGGACATTTTATAAAAAGCCAAAAAGTTTGGTTTTCTCAGTGGATACTGAATGTAATGAGTTGAACTCTTCAGGGAATTCATTTCTGGCCTCTAGGCACCTGGTGTAAACTTTTGAGCAATTTTTGTCGAGTTGGATTTTTGGGTCAAAAACTGACTTTTTCGATGATGCCGGCTATGGAAAACATTGAAGTTTTGGGGACATTTTATAAAAAGCCAAAAAGTTTGGTTTTCTCAGTGGATACTGAATGTAATGAGTTGAACTCTTCAGGGAATTCATTTCTGGCCTCTAGGCACCTGGTGTAAACTTTTGAGCAATTTTTGTCGAGTTGGATTTTTGGGTCAAAAACTGACTTTTTCGATGATGCCGGCTATGGAAAACATTGAAGTTTTGGGGACATTTTATAAAAAGCCAAAAAGTTTGGTTTTCTCAGTGGATACTGAATGTAATGAGTTGAACTCTTCAGGGAATTCATTTCTGGCCTCTAGGCACCTGGTGTAAACTTTTGAGCAATTTTTGTCGAGTTGGATTTTTGGGTCAAAAACTGACTTTTTCGATGATGCCGGCTATGGAAAACATTGAAGTTTTGGGGACATTTTATAAAAAGCCAAAAAGTTTGGTTTTCTCAGTGGATACTGAATGTAATGAGTTGAACTCTTCAGGGAATTCATTTCTGGCCTCTAGGCACCTGGTGTAAACTTTTGAGCAATTTTTGTCGAGTTGGATTTTTGGGTCAAAAACTGACTTTTTCGATGATGCCGGCTATGGAAAACATTGAAGTTTTGGGGACATTTTATAAAAAGCCAAAAAGTTTGGTTTTCTCAGTGGATACTGAATGTAATGAGTTGAACTCTTCAGGGAATTCATTTCTGGCCTCTAGGCACCTGGTGTAAACTTTTGAGCAATTTTTGTCGAGTTGGATTTTTGGGTCAAAAACTGACTTTTTCGATGATGCCGGCTATGGAAAACATTGAAGTTTTGGGGACATTTTATAAAAAGCCAAAAAGTTTGGTTTTCTCAGTGGATACTGAATGTAATGAGTTGAACTCTTCAGGGAATTCATTTCTGGCCTCTAGGCACCTGGTGTAAACTTTTGAGCAATTTTTGTCGAGTTGGATTTTTGGGTCAAAAACTGACTTTTTCGATGATGCCGGCTATGGAAAACATTGAAGTTTTGGGGACATTTTATAAAAAGCCAAAAAGTTTGGTTTTCTCAGTGGATACTGAATGTAATGAGTTGAACTCTTCAGGGAATTCATTTCTGGCCTCTAGGCACCTGGTGTAAACTTTTGAGCAATTTTTGTCGAGTTGGATTTTTGGGTCAAAAACTGACTTTTTCGATGATGCCGGCTATGGAAAACATTGAAGTTTTGGGGACATTTTATAAAAAGCCAAAAAGTTTGGTTTTCTCAGTGGATACTGAATGTAATGAGTTGAACTCTTCAGGGAATTCATTTCTGGCCTCTAGGCACCTGGTGTAAACTTTTGAGCAATTTTTGTCGAGTTGGATTTTTGGGTCAAAAACTGACTTTTTCGATGATGCCGGCTATGGAAAACATTGAAGTTTTGGGGACATTTTATAAAAAGCCAAAAAGTTTGGTTTTCTCAGTGGATACTGAATGTAATGAGTTGAACTCTTCAGGGAATTCATTTCTGGCCTCTAGGCACCTGGTGTAAACTTTTGAGCAATTTTTGTCGAGTTGGATTTTTGGGTCAAAAACTGACTTTTTCGATGATGCCGGCTATGGAAAACATTGAAGTTTTGGGGACATTTTATAAAAAGCCAAAAAGTTTGGTTTTCTCAGTGGATACTGAATGTAATGAGTTGAACTCTTCAGGGAATTCATTTCTGGCCTCTAGGCACCTGGTGTAAACTTTTGAGCAATTTTTGTCGAGTTGGATTTTTGGGTCAAAAACTGACTTTTTCGATGATGCCGGCTATGGAAAACATTGAAGTTTTGGGGACATTTTATAAAAAGCCAAAAAGTTTGGTTTTCTCAGTGGATACTGAATGTAATGAGTTGAACTCTTCAGGGAATTCATTTCTGGCCTCTAGGCACCTGGTGTAAACTTTTGAGCAATTTTTGTCGAGTTGGATTTTTGGGTCAAAAACTGACTTTTTCGATGATGCCGGCTATGGAAAACATTGAAGTTTTGGGGACATTTTATAAAAAGCCAAAAAGTTTGGTTTTCTCAGTGGATACTGAATGTAATGAGTTGAACTCTTCAGGGAATTCATTTCTGGCCTCTAGGCACCTGGTGTAAACTTTTGAGCAATTTTTGTCGAGTTGGATTTTTGGGTCAAAAACTGACTTTTTCGATGATGCCGGCTATGGAAAACATTGAAGTTTTGGGGACATTTTATAAAAAGCCAAAAAGTTTGGTTTTCTCAGTGGATACTGAATGTAATGAGTTGAACTCTTCAGGGAATTCATTTCTGGCCTCTAGGCACCTGGTGTAAACTTTTGAGCAATTTTTGTCGAGTTGGATTTTTGGGTCAAAAACTGACTTTTTCGATGATGCCGGCTATGGAAAACATTGAAGTTTTGGGGACATTTTATAAAAAGCCAAAAAGTTTGGTTTTCTCAGTGGATACTGAATGTAATGAGTTGAACTCTTCAGGGAATTCATTTCTGGCCTCTAGGCACCTGGTGTAAACTTTTGAGCAATTTTTGTCGAGTTGGATTTTTGGGTCAAAAACTGACTTTTTCGATGATGCCGGCTATGGAAAACATTGAAGTTTTGGGGACATTTTATAAAAAGCCAAAAAGTTTGGTTTTCTCAGTGGATACTGAATGTAATGAGTTGAACTCTTCAGGGAATTCATTTCTGGCCTCTAGGCACCTGGTGTAAACTTTTGAGCAATTTTTGTCGAGTTGGATTTTTGGGTCAAAAACTGACTTTTTCGATGATGCCGGCTATGGAAAACATTGAAGTTTTGGGGACATTTTATAAAAAGCCAAAAAGTTTGGTTTTCTCAGTGGATACTGAATGTAATGAGTTGAACTCTTCAGGGAATTCATTTCTGGCCTCTAGGCACCTGGTGTAAACTTTTGAGCAATTTTTGTCGAGTTGGATTTTTGGGTCAAAAACTGACTTTTTCGATGATGCCGGCTATGGAAAACATTGAAGTTTTGGGGACATTTTATAAAAAGCCAAAAAGTTTGGTTTTCTCAGTGGATACTGAATGTAATGAGTTGAACTCTTCAGGGAATTCATTTCTGGCCTCTAGGCACCTGGTGTAAACTTTTGAGCAATTTTTGTCGAGTTGGATTTTTGGGTCAAAAACTGACTTTTTCGATGATGCCGGCTATGGAAAACATTGAAGTTTTGGGGACATTTTATAAAAAGCCAAAAAGTTTGGTTTTCTCAGTGGATACTGAATGTAATGAGTTGAACTCTTCAGGGAATTCATTTCTGGCCTCTAGGCACCTGGTGTAAACTTTTGAGCAATTTTTGTCGAGTTGGATTTTTGGGTCAAAAACTGACTTTTTCGATGATGCCGGCTATGGAAAACATTGAAGTTTTGGGGACATTTTATAAAAAGCCAAAAAGTTTGGTTTTCTCAGTGGATACTGAATGTAATGAGTTGAACTCTTCAGGGAATTCATTTCTGGCCTCTAGGCACCTGGTGTAAACTTTTGAGCAATTTTTGTCGAGTTGGATTTTTGGGTCAAAAACTGACTTTTTCGATGATGCCGGCTATGGAAAACATTGAAGTTTTGGGGACATTTTATAAAAAGCCAAAAAGTTTGGTTTTCTCAGTGGATACTGAATGTAATGAGTTGAACTCTTCAGGGAATTCATTTCTGGCCTCTAGGCACCTGGTGTAAACTTTTGAGCAATTTTTGTCGAGTTGGATTTTTGGGTCAAAAACTGACTTTTTCGATGATGCCGGCTATGGAAAACATTGAAGTTTTGGGGACATTTTATAAAAAGCCAAAAAGTTTGGTTTTCTCAGTGGATACTGAATGTAATGAGTTGAACTCTTCAGGGAATTCATTTCTGGCCTCTAGGCACCTGGTGTAAACTTTTGAGCAATTTTTGTCGAGTTGGATTTTTGGGTCAAAAACTGACTTTTTCGATGATGCCGGCTATGGAAAACATTGAAGTTTTGGGGACATTTTATAAAAAGCCAAAAAGTTTGGTTTTCTCAGTGGATACTGAATGTAATGAGTTGAACTCTTCAGGGAATTCATTTCTGGCCTCTAGGCACCTGGTGTAAACTTTTGAGCAATTTTTGTCGAGTTGGATTTTTGGGTCAAAAACTGACTTTTTCGATGATGCCGGCTATGGAAAACATTGAAGTTTTGGGGACATTTTATAAAAAGCCAAAAAGTTTGGTTTTCTCAGTGGATACTGAATGTAATGAGTTGAACTCTTCAGGGAATTCATTTCTGGCCTCTAGGCACCTGGTGTAAACTTTTGAGCAATTTTTGTCGAGTTGGATTTTTGGGTCAAAAACTGACTTTTTCGATGATGCCGGCTATGGAAAACATTGAAGTTTTGGGGACATTTTATAAAAAGCCAAAAAGTTTGGTTTTCTCAGTGGATACTGAATGTAATGAGTTGAACTCTTCAGGGAATTCATTTCTGGCCTCTAGGCACCTGGTGTAAACTTTTGAGCAATTTTTGTCGAGTTGGATTTTTGGGTCAAAAACTGACTTTTTCGATGATGCCGGCTATGGAAAACATTGAAGTTTTGGGGACATTTTATAAAAAGCCAAAAAGTTTGGTTTTCTCAGTGGATACTGAATGTAATGAGTTGAACTCTTCAGGGAATTCATTTCTGGCCTCTAGGCACCTGGTGTAAACTTTTGAGCAATTTTTGTCGAGTTGGATTTTTGGGTCAAAAACTGACTTTTTCGATGATGCCGGCTATGGAAAACATTGAAGTTTTGGGGACATTTTATAAAAAGCCAAAAAGTTTGGTTTTCTCAGTGGATACTGAATGTAATGAGTTGAACTCTTCAGGGAATTCATTTCTGGCCTCTAGGCACCTGGTGTAAACTTTTGAGCAATTTTTGTCGAGTTGGATTTTTGGGTCAAAAACTGACTTTTTCGATGATGCCGGCTATGGAAAACATTGAAGTTTTGGGGACATTTTATAAAAAGCCAAAAAGTTTGGTTTTCTCAGTGGATACTGAATGTAATGAGTTGAACTCTTCAGGGAATTCATTTCTGGCCTCTAGGCACCTGGTGTAAACTTTTGAGCAATTTTTGTCGAGTTGGATTTTTGGGTCAAAAACTGACTTTTTCGATGATGCCGGCTATGGAAAACATTGAAGTTTTGGGGACATTTTATAAAAAGCCAAAAAGTTTGGTTTTCTCAGTGGATACTGAATGTAATGAGTTGAACTCTTCAGGGAATTCATTTCTGGCCTCTAGGCACCTGGTGTAAACTTTTGAGCAATTTTTGTCGAGTTGGATTTTTGGGTCAAAAACTGACTTTTTCGATGATGCCGGCTATGGAAAACATTGAAGTTTTGGGGACATTTTATAAAAAGCCAAAAAGTTTGGTTTTCTCAGTGGATACTGAATGTAATGAGTTGAACTCTTCAGGGAATTCATTTCTGGCCTCTAGGCACCTGGTGTAAACTTTTGAGCAATTTTTGTCGAGTTGGATTTTTGGGTCAAAAACTGACTTTTTCGATGATGCCGGCTATGGAAAACATTGAAGTTTTGGGGACATTTTATAAAAAGCCAAAAAGTTTGGTTTTCTCAGTGGATACTGAATGTAATGAGTTGAACTCTTCAGGGAATTCATTTCTGGCCTCTAGGCACCTGGTGTAAACTTTTGAGCAATTTTTGTCGAGTTGGATTTTTGGGTCAAAAACTGACTTTTTCGATGATGCCGGCTATGGAAAACATTGAAGTTTTGGGGACATTTTATAAAAAGCCAAAAAGTTTGGTTTTCTCAGTGGATACTGAATGTAATGAGTTGAACTCTTCAGGGAATTCATTTCTGGCCTCTAGGCACCTGGTGTAAACTTTTGAGCAATTTTTGTCGAGTTGGATTTTTGGGTCAAAAACTGACTTTTTCGATGATGCCGGCTATGGAAAACATTGAAGTTTTGGGGACATTTTATAAAAAGCCAAAAAGTTTGGTTTTCTCAGTGGATACTGAATGTAATGAGTTGAACTCTTCAGGGAATTCATTTCTGGCCTCTAGGCACCTGGTGTAAACTTTTGAGCAATTTTTGTCGAGTTGGATTTTTGGGTCAAAAACTGACTTTTTCGATGATGCCGGCTATGGAAAACATTGAAGTTTTGGGGACATTTTATAAAAAGCCAAAAAGTTTGGTTTTCTCAGTGGATACTGAATGTAATGAGTTGAACTCTTCAGGGAATTCATTTCTGGCCTCTAGGCACCTGGTGTAAACTTTTGAGCAATTTTTGTCGAGTTGGATTTTTGGGTCAAAAACTGACTTTTTCGATGATGCCGGCTATGGAAAACATTGAAGTTTTGGGGACATTTTATAAAAAGCCAAAAAGTTTGGTTTTCTCAGTGGATACTGAATGTAATGAGTTGAACTCTTCAGGGAATTCATTTCTGGCCTCTAGGCACCTGGTGTAAACTTTTGAGCAATTTTTGTCGAGTTGGATTTTTGGGTCAAAAACTGACTTTTTCGATGATGCCGGCTATGGAAAACATTGAAGTTTTGGGGACATTTTATAAAAAGCCAAAAAGTTTGGTTTTCTCAGTGGATACTGAATGTAATGAGTTGAACTCTTCAGGGAATTCATTTCTGGCCTCTAGGCACCTGGTGTAAACTTTTGAGCAATTTTTGTCGAGTTGGATTTTTGGGTCAAAAACTGACTTTTTCGATGATGCCGGCTATGGAAAACATTGAAGTTTTGGGGACATTTTATAAAAAGCCAAAAAGTTTGGTTTTCTCAGTGGATACTGAATGTAATGAGTTGAACTCTTCAGGGAATTCATTTCTGGCCTCTAGGCACCTGGTGTAAACTTTTGAGCAATTTTTGTCGAGTTGGATTTTTGGGTCAAAAACTGACTTTTTCGATGATGCCGGCTATGGAAAACATTGAAGTTTTGGGGACATTTTATAAAAAGCCAAAAAGTTTGGTTTTCTCAGTGGATACTGAATGTAATGAGTTGAACTCTTCAGGGAATTCATTTCTGGCCTCTAGGCACCTGGTGTAAACTTTTGAGCAATTTTTGTCGAGTTGGATTTTTGGGTCAAAAACTGACTTTTTCGATGATGCCGGCTATGGAAAACATTGAAGTTTTGGGGACATTTTATAAAAAGCCAAAAAGTTTGGTTTTCTCAGTGGATACTGAATGTAATGAGTTGAACTCTTCAGGGAATTCATTTCTGGCCTCTAGGCACCTGGTGTAAACTTTTGAGCAATTTTTGTCGAGTTGGATTTTTGGGTCAAAAACTGACTTTTTCGATGATGCCGGCTATGGAAAACATTGAAGTTTTGGGGACATTTTATAAAAAGCCAAAAAGTTTGGTTTTCTCAGTGGATACTGAATGTAATGAGTTGAACTCTTCAGGGAATTCATTTCTGGCCTCTAGGCACCTGGTGTAAACTTTTGAGCAATTTTTGTCGAGTTGGATTTTTGGGTCAAAAACTGACTTTTTCGATGATGCCGGCTATGGAAAACATTGAAGTTTTGGGGACATTTTATAAAAAGCCAAAAAGTTTGGTTTTCTCAGTGGATACTGAATGTAATGAGTTGAACTCTTCAGGGAATTCATTTCTGGCCTCTAGGCACCTGGTGTAAACTTTTGAGCAATTTTTGTCGAGTTGGATTTTTGGGTCAAAAACTGACTTTTTCGATGATGCCGGCTATGGAAAACATTGAAGTTTTGGGGACATTTTATAAAAAGCCAAAAAGTTTGGTTTTCTCAGTGGATACTGAATGTAATGAGTTGAACTCTTCAGGGAATTCATTTCTGGCCTCTAGGCACCTGGTGTAAACTTTTGAGCAATTTTTGTCGAGTTGGATTTTTGGGTCAAAAACTGACTTTTTCGATGATGCCGGCTATGGAAAACATTGAAGTTTTGGGGACATTTTATAAAAAGCCAAAAAGTTTGGTTTTCTCAGTGGATACTGAATGTAATGAGTTGAACTCTTCAGGGAATTCATTTCTGGCCTCTAGGCACCTGGTGTAAACTTTTGAGCAATTTTTGTCGAGTTGGATTTTTGGGTCAAAAACTGACTTTTTCGATGATGCCGGCTATGGAAAACATTGAAGTTTTGGGGACATTTTATAAAAAGCCAAAAAGTTTGGTTTTCTCAGTGGATACTGAATGTAATGAGTTGAACTCTTCAGGGAATTCATTTCTGGCCTCTAGGCACCTGGTGTAAACTTTTGAGCAATTTTTGTCGAGTTGGATTTTTGGGTCAAAAACTGACTTTTTCGATGATGCCGGCTATGGAAAACATTGAAGTTTTGGGGACATTTTATAAAAAGCCAAAAAGTTTGGTTTTCTCAGTGGATACTGAATGTAATGAGTTGAACTCTTCAGGGAATTCATTTCTGGCCTCTAGGCACCTGGTGTAAACTTTTGAGCAATTTTTGTCGAGTTGGATTTTTGGGTCAAAAACTGACTTTTTCGATGATGCCGGCTATGGAAAACATTGAAGTTTTGGGGACATTTTATAAAAAGCCAAAAAGTTTGGTTTTCTCAGTGGATACTGAATGTAATGAGTTGAACTCTTCAGGGAATTCATTTCTGGCCTCTAGGCACCTGGTGTAAACTTTTGAGCAATTTTTGTCGAGTTGGATTTTTGGGTCAAAAACTGACTTTTTCGATGATGCCGGCTATGGAAAACATTGAAGTTTTGGGGACATTTTATAAAAAGCCAAAAAGTTTGGTTTTCTCAGTGGATACTGAATGTAATGAGTTGAACTCTTCAGGGAATTCATTTCTGGCCTCTAGGCACCTGGTGTAAACTTTTGAGCAATTTTTGTCGAGTTGGATTTTTGGGTCAAAAACTGACTTTTTCGATGATGCCGGCTATGGAAAACATTGAAGTTTTGGGGACATTTTATAAAAAGCCAAAAAGTTTGGTTTTCTCAGTGGATACTGAATGTAATGAGTTGAACTCTTCAGGGAATTCATTTCTGGCCTCTAGGCACCTGGTGTAAACTTTTGAGCAATTTTTGTCGAGTTGGATTTTTGGGTCAAAAACTGACTTTTTCGATGATGCCGGCTATGGAAAACATTGAAGTTTTGGGGACATTTTATAAAAAGCCAAAAAGTTTGGTTTTCTCAGTGGATACTGAATGTAATGAGTTGAACTCTTCAGGGAATTCATTTCTGGCCTCTAGGCACCTGGTGTAAACTTTTGAGCAATTTTTGTCGAGTTGGATTTTTGGGTCAAAAACTGACTTTTTCGATGATGCCGGCTATGGAAAACATTGAAGTTTTGGGGACATTTTATAAAAAGCCAAAAAGTTTGGTTTTCTCAGTGGATACTGAATGTAATGAGTTGAACTCTTCAGGGAATTCATTTCTGGCCTCTAGGCACCTGGTGTAAACTTTTGAGCAATTTTTGTCGAGTTGGATTTTTGGGTCAAAAACTGACTTTTTCGATGATGCCGGCTATGGAAAACATTGAAGTTTTGGGGACATTTTATAAAAAGCCAAAAAGTTTGGTTTTCTCAGTGGATACTGAATGTAATGAGTTGAACTCTTCAGGGAATTCATTTCTGGCCTCTAGGCACCTGGTGTAAACTTTTGAGCAATTTTTGTCGAGTTGGATTTTTGGGTCAAAAACTGACTTTTTCGATGATGCCGGCTATGGAAAACATTGAAGTTTTGGGGACATTTTATAAAAAGCCAAAAAGTTTGGTTTTCTCAGTGGATACTGAATGTAATGAGTTGAACTCTTCAGGGAATTCATTTCTGGCCTCTAGGCACCTGGTGTAAACTTTTGAGCAATTTTTGTCGAGTTGGATTTTTGGGTCAAAAACTGACTTTTTCGATGATGCCGGCTATGGAAAACATTGAAGTTTTGGGGACATTTTATAAAAAGCCAAAAAGTTTGGTTTTCTCAGTGGATACTGAATGTAATGAGTTGAACTCTTCAGGGAATTCATTTCTGGCCTCTAGGCACCTGGTGTAAACTTTTGAGCAATTTTTGTCGAGTTGGATTTTTGGGTCAAAAACTGACTTTTTCGATGATGCCGGCTATGGAAAACATTGAAGTTTTGGGGACATTTTATAAAAAGCCAAAAAGTTTGGTTTTCTCAGTGGATACTGAATGTAATGAGTTGAACTCTTCAGGGAATTCATTTCTGGCCTCTAGGCACCTGGTGTAAACTTTTGAGCAATTTTTGTCGAGTTGGATTTTTGGGTCAAAAACTGACTTTTTCGATGATGCCGGCTATGGAAAACATTGAAGTTTTGGGGACATTTTATAAAAAGCCAAAAAGTTTGGTTTTCTCAGTGGATACTGAATGTAATGAGTTGAACTCTTCAGGGAATTCATTTCTGGCCTCTAGGCACCTGGTGTAAACTTTTGAGCAATTTTTGTCGAGTTGGATTTTTGGGTCAAAAACTGACTTTTTCGATGATGCCGGCTATGGAAAACATTGAAGTTTTGGGGACATTTTATAAAAAGCCAAAAAGTTTGGTTTTCTCAGTGGATACTGAATGTAATGAGTTGAACTCTTCAGGGAATTCATTTCTGGCCTCTAGGCACCTGGTGTAAACTTTTGAGCAATTTTTGTCGAGTTGGATTTTTGGGTCAAAAACTGACTTTTTCGATGATGCCGGCTATGGAAAACATTGAAGTTTTGGGGACATTTTATAAAAAGCCAAAAAGTTTGGTTTTCTCAGTGGATACTGAATGTAATGAGTTGAACTCTTCAGGGAATTCATTTCTGGCCTCTAGGCACCTGGTGTAAACTTTTGAGCAATTTTTGTCGAGTTGGATTTTTGGGTCAAAAACTGACTTTTTCGATGATGCCGGCTATGGAAAACATTGAAGTTTTGGGGACATTTTATAAAAAGCCAAAAAGTTTGGTTTTCTCAGTGGATACTGAATGTAATGAGTTGAACTCTTCAGGGAATTCATTTCTGGCCTCTAGGCACCTGGTGTAAACTTTTGAGCAATTTTTGTCGAGTTGGATTTTTGGGTCAAAAACTGACTTTTTCGATGATGCCGGCTATGGAAAACATTGAAGTTTTGGGGACATTTTATAAAAAGCCAAAAAGTTTGGTTTTCTCAGTGGATACTGAATGTAATGAGTTGAACTCTTCAGGGAATTCATTTCTGGCCTCTAGGCACCTGGTGTAAACTTTTGAGCAATTTTTGTCGAGTTGGATTTTTGGGTCAAAAACTGACTTTTTCGATGATGCCGGCTATGGAAAACATTGAAGTTTTGGGGACATTTTATAAAAAGCCAAAAAGTTTGGTTTTCTCAGTGGATACTGAATGTAATGAGTTGAACTCTTCAGGGAATTCATTTCTGGCCTCTAGGCACCTGGTGTAAACTTTTGAGCAATTTTTGTCGAGTTGGATTTTTGGGTCAAAAACTGACTTTTTCGATGATGCCGGCTATGGAAAACATTGAAGTTTTGGGGACATTTTATAAAAAGCCAAAAAGTTTGGTTTTCTCAGTGGATACTGAATGTAATGAGTTGAACTCTTCAGGGAATTCATTTCTGGCCTCTAGGCACCTGGTGTAAACTTTTGAGCAATTTTTGTCGAGTTGGATTTTTGGGTCAAAAACTGACTTTTTCGATGATGCCGGCTATGGAAAACATTGAAGTTTTGGGGACATTTTATAAAAAGCCAAAAAGTTTGGTTTTCTCAGTGGATACTGAATGTAATGAGTTGAACTCTTCAGGGAATTCATTTCTGGCCTCTAGGCACCTGGTGTAAACTTTTGAGCAATTTTTGTCGAGTTGGATTTTTGGGTCAAAAACTGACTTTTTCGATGATGCCGGCTATGGAAAACATTGAAGTTTTGGGGACATTTTATAAAAAGCCAAAAAGTTTGGTTTTCTCAGTGGATACTGAATGTAATGAGTTGAACTCTTCAGGGAATTCATTTCTGGCCTCTAGGCACCTGGTGTAAACTTTTGAGCAATTTTTGTCGAGTTGGATTTTTGGGTCAAAAACTGACTTTTTCGATGATGCCGGCTATGGAAAACATTGAAGTTTTGGGGACATTTTATAAAAAGCCAAAAAGTTTGGTTTTCTCAGTGGATACTGAATGTAATGAGTTGAACTCTTCAGGGAATTCATTTCTGGCCTCTAGGCACCTGGTGTAAACTTTTGAGCAATTTTTGTCGAGTTGGATTTTTGGGTCAAAAACTGACTTTTTCGATGATGCCGGCTATGGAAAACATTGAAGTTTTGGGGACATTTTATAAAAAGCCAAAAAGTTTGGTTTTCTCAGTGGATACTGAATGTAATGAGTTGAACTCTTCAGGGAATTCATTTCTGGCCTCTAGGCACCTGGTGTAAACTTTTGAGCAATTTTTGTCGAGTTGGATTTTTGGGTCAAAAACTGACTTTTTCGATGATGCCGGCTATGGAAAACATTGAAGTTTTGGGGACATTTTATAAAAAGCCAAAAAGTTTGGTTTTCTCAGTGGATACTGAATGTAATGAGTTGAACTCTTCAGGGAATTCATTTCTGGCCTCTAGGCACCTGGTGTAAACTTTTGAGCAATTTTTGTCGAGTTGGATTTTTGGGTCAAAAACTGACTTTTTCGATGATGCCGGCTATGGAAAACATTGAAGTTTTGGGGACATTTTATAAAAAGCCAAAAAGTTTGGTTTTCTCAGTGGATACTGAATGTAATGAGTTGAACTCTTCAGGGAATTCATTTCTGGCCTCTAGGCACCTGGTGTAAACTTTTGAGCAATTTTTGTCGAGTTGGATTTTTGGGTCAAAAACTGACTTTTTCGATGATGCCGGCTATGGAAAACATTGAAGTTTTGGGGACATTTTATAAAAAGCCAAAAAGTTTGGTTTTCTCAGTGGATACTGAATGTAATGAGTTGAACTCTTCAGGGAATTCATTTCTGGCCTCTAGGCACCTGGTGTAAACTTTTGAGCAATTTTTGTCGAGTTGGATTTTTGGGTCAAAAACTGACTTTTTCGATGATGCCGGCTATGGAAAACATTGAAGTTTTGGGGACATTTTATAAAAAGCCAAAAAGTTTGGTTTTCTCAGTGGATACTGAATGTAATGAGTTGAACTCTTCAGGGAATTCATTTCTGGCCTCTAGGCACCTGGTGTAAACTTTTGAGCAATTTTTGTCGAGTTGGATTTTTGGGTCAAAAACTGACTTTTTCGATGATGCCGGCTATGGAAAACATTGAAGTTTTGGGGACATTTTATAAAAAGCCAAAAAGTTTGGTTTTCTCAGTGGATACTGAATGTAATGAGTTGAACTCTTCAGGGAATTCATTTCTGGCCTCTAGGCACCTGGTGTAAACTTTTGAGCAATTTTTGTCGAGTTGGATTTTTGGGTCAAAAACTGACTTTTTCGATGATGCCGGCTATGGAAAACATTGAAGTTTTGGGGACATTTTATAAAAAGCCAAAAAGTTTGGTTTTCTCAGTGGATACTGAATGTAATGAGTTGAACTCTTCAGGGAATTCATTTCTGGCCTCTAGGCACCTGGTGTAAACTTTTGAGCAATTTTTGTCGAGTTGGATTTTTGGGTCAAAAACTGACTTTTTCGATGATGCCGGCTATGGAAAACATTGAAGTTTTGGGGACATTTTATAAAAAGCCAAAAAGTTTGGTTTTCTCAGTGGATACTGAATGTAATGAGTTGAACTCTTCAGGGAATTCATTTCTGGCCTCTAGGCACCTGGTGTAAACTTTTGAGCAATTTTTGTCGAGTTGGATTTTTGGGTCAAAAACTGACTTTTTCGATGATGCCGGCTATGGAAAACATTGAAGTTTTGGGGACATTTTATAAAAAGCCAAAAAGTTTGGTTTTCTCAGTGGATACTGAATGTAATGAGTTGAACTCTTCAGGGAATTCATTTCTGGCCTCTAGGCACCTGGTGTAAACTTTTGAGCAATTTTTGTCGAGTTGGATTTTTGGGTCAAAAACTGACTTTTTCGATGATGCCGGCTATGGAAAACATTGAAGTTTTGGGGACATTTTATAAAAAGCCAAAAAGTTTGGTTTTCTCAGTGGATACTGAATGTAATGAGTTGAACTCTTCAGGGAATTCATTTCTGGCCTCTAGGCACCTGGTGTAAACTTTTGAGCAATTTTTGTCGAGTTGGATTTTTGGGTCAAAAACTGACTTTTTCGATGATGCCGGCTATGGAAAACATTGAAGTTTTGGGGACATTTTATAAAAAGCCAAAAAGTTTGGTTTTCTCAGTGGATACTGAATGTAATGAGTTGAACTCTTCAGGGAATTCATTTCTGGCCTCTAGGCACCTGGTGTAAACTTTTGAGCAATTTTTGTCGAGTTGGATTTTTGGGTCAAAAACTGACTTTTTCGATGATGCCGGCTATGGAAAACATTGAAGTTTTGGGGACATTTTATAAAAAGCCAAAAAGTTTGGTTTTCTCAGTGGATACTGAATGTAATGAGTTGAACTCTTCAGGGAATTCATTTCTGGCCTCTAGGCACCTGGTGTAAACTTTTGAGCAATTTTTGTCGAGTTGGATTTTTGGGTCAAAAACTGACTTTTTCGATGATGCCGGCTATGGAAAACATTGAAGTTTTGGGGACATTTTATAAAAAGCCAAAAAGTTTGGTTTTCTCAGTGGATACTGAATGTAATGAGTTGAACTCTTCAGGGAATTCATTTCTGGCCTCTAGGCACCTGGTGTAAACTTTTGAGCAATTTTTGTCGAGTTGGATTTTTGGGTCAAAAACTGACTTTTTCGATGATGCCGGCTATGGAAAACATTGAAGTTTTGGGGACATTTTATAAAAAGCCAAAAAGTTTGGTTTTCTCAGTGGATACTGAATGTAATGAGTTGAACTCTTCAGGGAATTCATTTCTGGCCTCTAGGCACCTGGTGTAAACTTTTGAGCAATTTTTGTCGAGTTGGATTTTTGGGTCAAAAACTGACTTTTTCGATGATGCCGGCTATGGAAAACATTGAAGTTTTGGGGACATTTTATAAAAAGCCAAAAAGTTTGGTTTTCTCAGTGGATACTGAATGTAATGAGTTGAACTCTTCAGGGAATTCATTTCTGGCCTCTAGGCACCTGGTGTAAACTTTTGAGCAATTTTTGTCGAGTTGGATTTTTGGGTCAAAAACTGACTTTTTCGATGATGCCGGCTATGGAAAACATTGAAGTTTTGGGGACATTTTATAAAAAGCCAAAAAGTTTGGTTTTCTCAGTGGATACTGAATGTAATGAGTTGAACTCTTCAGGGAATTCATTTCTGGCCTCTAGGCACCTGGTGTAAACTTTTGAGCAATTTTTGTCGAGTTGGATTTTTGGGTCAAAAACTGACTTTTTCGATGATGCCGGCTATGGAAAACATTGAAGTTTTGGGGACATTTTATAAAAAGCCAAAAAGTTTGGTTTTCTCAGTGGATACTGAATGTAATGAGTTGAACTCTTCAGGGAATTCATTTCTGGCCTCTAGGCACCTGGTGTAAACTTTTGAGCAATTTTTGTCGAGTTGGATTTTTGGGTCAAAAACTGACTTTTTCGATGATGCCGGCTATGGAAAACATTGAAGTTTTGGGGACATTTTATAAAAAGCCAAAAAGTTTGGTTTTCTCAGTGGATACTGAATGTAATGAGTTGAACTCTTCAGGGAATTCATTTCTGGCCTCTAGGCACCTGGTGTAAACTTTTGAGCAATTTTTGTCGAGTTGGATTTTTGGGTCAAAAACTGACTTTTTCGATGATGCCGGCTATGGAAAACATTGAAGTTTTGGGGACATTTTATAAAAAGCCAAAAAGTTTGGTTTTCTCAGTGGATACTGAATGTAATGAGTTGAACTCTTCAGGGAATTCATTTCTGGCCTCTAGGCACCTGGTGTAAACTTTTGAGCAATTTTTGTCGAGTTGGATTTTTGGGTCAAAAACTGACTTTTTCGATGATGCCGGCTATGGAAAACATTGAAGTTTTGGGGACATTTTATAAAAAGCCAAAAAGTTTGGTTTTCTCAGTGGATACTGAATGTAATGAGTTGAACTCTTCAGGGAATTCATTTCTGGCCTCTAGGCACCTGGTGTAAACTTTTGAGCAATTTTTGTCGAGTTGGATTTTTGGGTCAAAAACTGACTTTTTCGATGATGCCGGCTATGGAAAACATTGAAGTTTTGGGGACATTTTATAAAAAGCCAAAAAGTTTGGTTTTCTCAGTGGATACTGAATGTAATGAGTTGAACTCTTCAGGGAATTCATTTCTGGCCTCTAGGCACCTGGTGTAAACTTTTGAGCAATTTTTGTCGAGTTGGATTTTTGGGTCAAAAACTGACTTTTTCGATGATGCCGGCTATGGAAAACATTGAAGTTTTGGGGACATTTTATAAAAAGCCAAAAAGTTTGGTTTTCTCAGTGGATACTGAATGTAATGAGTTGAACTCTTCAGGGAATTCATTTCTGGCCTCTAGGCACCTGGTGTAAACTTTTGAGCAATTTTTGTCGAGTTGGATTTTTGGGTCAAAAACTGACTTTTTCGATGATGCCGGCTATGGAAAACATTGAAGTTTTGGGGACATTTTATAAAAAGCCAAAAAGTTTGGTTTTCTCAGTGGATACTGAATGTAATGAGTTGAACTCTTCAGGGAATTCATTTCTGGCCTCTAGGCACCTGGTGTAAACTTTTGAGCAATTTTTGTCGAGTTGGATTTTTGGGTCAAAAACTGACTTTTTCGATGATGCCGGCTATGGAAAACATTGAAGTTTTGGGGACATTTTATAAAAAGCCAAAAAGTTTGGTTTTCTCAGTGGATACTGAATGTAATGAGTTGAACTCTTCAGGGAATTCATTTCTGGCCTCTAGGCACCTGGTGTAAACTTTTGAGCAATTTTTGTCGAGTTGGATTTTTGGGTCAAAAACTGACTTTTTCGATGATGCCGGCTATGGAAAACATTGAAGTTTTGGGGACATTTTATAAAAAGCCAAAAAGTTTGGTTTTCTCAGTGGATACTGAATGTAATGAGTTGAACTCTTCAGGGAATTCATTTCTGGCCTCTAGGCACCTGGTGTAAACTTTTGAGCAATTTTTGTCGAGTTGGATTTTTGGGTCAAAAACTGACTTTTTCGATGATGCCGGCTATGGAAAACATTGAAGTTTTGGGGACATTTTATAAAAAGCCAAAAAGTTTGGTTTTCTCAGTGGATACTGAATGTAATGAGTTGAACTCTTCAGGGAATTCATTTCTGGCCTCTAGGCACCTGGTGTAAACTTTTGAGCAATTTTTGTCGAGTTGGATTTTTGGGTCAAAAACTGACTTTTTCGATGATGCCGGCTATGGAAAACATTGAAGTTTTGGGGACATTTTATAAAAAGCCAAAAAGTTTGGTTTTCTCAGTGGATACTGAATGTAATGAGTTGAACTCTTCAGGGAATTCATTTCTGGCCTCTAGGCACCTGGTGTAAACTTTTGAGCAATTTTTGTCGAGTTGGATTTTTGGGTCAAAAACTGACTTTTTCGATGATGCCGGCTATGGAAAACATTGAAGTTTTGGGGACATTTTATAAAAAGCCAAAAAGTTTGGTTTTCTCAGTGGATACTGAATGTAATGAGTTGAACTCTTCAGGGAATTCATTTCTGGCCTCTAGGCACCTGGTGTAAACTTTTGAGCAATTTTTGTCGAGTTGGATTTTTGGGTCAAAAACTGACTTTTTCGATGATGCCGGCTATGGAAAACATTGAAGTTTTGGGGACATTTTATAAAAAGCCAAAAAGTTTGGTTTTCTCAGTGGATACTGAATGTAATGAGTTGAACTCTTCAGGGAATTCATTTCTGGCCTCTAGGCACCTGGTGTAAACTTTTGAGCAATTTTTGTCGAGTTGGATTTTTGGGTCAAAAACTGACTTTTTCGATGATGCCGGCTATGGAAAACATTGAAGTTTTGGGGACATTTTATAAAAAGCCAAAAAGTTTGGTTTTCTCAGTGGATACTGAATGTAATGAGTTGAACTCTTCAGGGAATTCATTTCTGGCCTCTAGGCACCTGGTGTAAACTTTTGAGCAATTTTTGTCGAGTTGGATTTTTGGGTCAAAAACTGACTTTTTCGATGATGCCGGCTATGGAAAACATTGAAGTTTTGGGGACATTTTATAAAAAGCCAAAAAGTTTGGTTTTCTCAGTGGATACTGAATGTAATGAGTTGAACTCTTCAGGGAATTCATTTCTGGCCTCTAGGCACCTGGTGTAAACTTTTGAGCAATTTTTGTCGAGTTGGATTTTTGGGTCAAAAACTGACTTTTTCGATGATGCCGGCTATGGAAAACATTGAAGTTTTGGGGACATTTTATAAAAAGCCAAAAAGTTTGGTTTTCTCAGTGGATACTGAATGTAATGAGTTGAACTCTTCAGGGAATTCATTTCTGGCCTCTAGGCACCTGGTGTAAACTTTTGAGCAATTTTTGTCGAGTTGGATTTTTGGGTCAAAAACTGACTTTTTCGATGATGCCGGCTATGGAAAACATTGAAGTTTTGGGGACATTTTATAAAAAGCCAAAAAGTTTGGTTTTCTCAGTGGATACTGAATGTAATGAGTTGAACTCTTCAGGGAATTCATTTCTGGCCTCTAGGCACCTGGTGTAAACTTTTGAGCAATTTTTGTCGAGTTGGATTTTTGGGTCAAAAACTGACTTTTTCGATGATGCCGGCTATGGAAAACATTGAAGTTTTGGGGACATTTTATAAAAAGCCAAAAAGTTTGGTTTTCTCAGTGGATACTGAATGTAATGAGTTGAACTCTTCAGGGAATTCATTTCTGGCCTCTAGGCACCTGGTGTAAACTTTTGAGCAATTTTTGTCGAGTTGGATTTTTGGGTCAAAAACTGACTTTTTCGATGATGCCGGCTATGGAAAACATTGAAGTTTTGGGGACATTTTATAAAAAGCCAAAAAGTTTGGTTTTCTCAGTGGATACTGAATGTAATGAGTTGAACTCTTCAGGGAATTCATTTCTGGCCTCTAGGCACCTGGTGTAAACTTTTGAGCAATTTTTGTCGAGTTGGATTTTTGGGTCAAAAACTGACTTTTTCGATGATGCCGGCTATGGAAAACATTGAAGTTTTGGGGACATTTTATAAAAAGCCAAAAAGTTTGGTTTTCTCAGTGGATACTGAATGTAATGAGTTGAACTCTTCAGGGAATTCATTTCTGGCCTCTAGGCACCTGGTGTAAACTTTTGAGCAATTTTTGTCGAGTTGGATTTTTGGGTCAAAAACTGACTTTTTCGATGATGCCGGCTATGGAAAACATTGAAGTTTTGGGGACATTTTATAAAAAGCCAAAAAGTTTGGTTTTCTCAGTGGATACTGAATGTAATGAGTTGAACTCTTCAGGGAATTCATTTCTGGCCTCTAGGCACCTGGTGTAAACTTTTGAGCAATTTTTGTCGAGTTGGATTTTTGGGTCAAAAACTGACTTTTTCGATGATGCCGGCTATGGAAAACATTGAAGTTTTGGGGACATTTTATAAAAAGCCAAAAAGTTTGGTTTTCTCAGTGGATACTGAATGTAATGAGTTGAACTCTTCAGGGAATTCATTTCTGGCCTCTAGGCACCTGGTGTAAACTTTTGAGCAATTTTTGTCGAGTTGGATTTTTGGGTCAAAAACTGACTTTTTCGATGATGCCGGCTATGGAAAACATTGAAGTTTTGGGGACATTTTATAAAAAGCCAAAAAGTTTGGTTTTCTCAGTGGATACTGAATGTAATGAGTTGAACTCTTCAGGGAATTCATTTCTGGCCTCTAGGCACCTGGTGTAAACTTTTGAGCAATTTTTGTCGAGTTGGATTTTTGGGTCAAAAACTGACTTTTTCGATGATGCCGGCTATGGAAAACATTGAAGTTTTGGGGACATTTTATAAAAAGCCAAAAAGTTTGGTTTTCTCAGTGGATACTGAATGTAATGAGTTGAACTCTTCAGGGAATTCATTTCTGGCCTCTAGGCACCTGGTGTAAACTTTTGAGCAATTTTTGTCGAGTTGGATTTTTGGGTCAAAAACTGACTTTTTCGATGATGCCGGCTATGGAAAACATTGAAGTTTTGGGGACATTTTATAAAAAGCCAAAAAGTTTGGTTTTCTCAGTGGATACTGAATGTAATGAGTTGAACTCTTCAGGGAATTCATTTCTGGCCTCTAGGCACCTGGTGTAAACTTTTGAGCAATTTTTGTCGAGTTGGATTTTTGGGTCAAAAACTGACTTTTTCGATGATGCCGGCTATGGAAAACATTGAAGTTTTGGGGACATTTTATAAAAAGCCAAAAAGTTTGGTTTTCTCAGTGGATACTGAATGTAATGAGTTGAACTCTTCAGGGAATTCATTTCTGGCCTCTAGGCACCTGGTGTAAACTTTTGAGCAATTTTTGTCGAGTTGGATTTTTGGGTCAAAAACTGACTTTTTCGATGATGCCGGCTATGGAAAACATTGAAGTTTTGGGGACATTTTATAAAAAGCCAAAAAGTTTGGTTTTCTCAGTGGATACTGAATGTAATGAGTTGAACTCTTCAGGGAATTCATTTCTGGCCTCTAGGCACCTGGTGTAAACTTTTGAGCAATTTTTGTCGAGTTGGATTTTTGGGTCAAAAACTGACTTTTTCGATGATGCCGGCTATGGAAAACATTGAAGTTTTGGGGACATTTTATAAAAAGCCAAAAAGTTTGGTTTTCTCAGTGGATACTGAATGTAATGAGTTGAACTCTTCAGGGAATTCATTTCTGGCCTCTAGGCACCTGGTGTAAACTTTTGAGCAATTTTTGTCGAGTTGGATTTTTGGGTCAAAAACTGACTTTTTCGATGATGCCGGCTATGGAAAACATTGAAGTTTTGGGGACATTTTATAAAAAGCCAAAAAGTTTGGTTTTCTCAGTGGATACTGAATGTAATGAGTTGAACTCTTCAGGGAATTCATTTCTGGCCTCTAGGCACCTGGTGTAAACTTTTGAGCAATTTTTGTCGAGTTGGATTTTTGGGTCAAAAACTGACTTTTTCGATGATGCCGGCTATGGAAAACATTGAAGTTTTGGGGACATTTTATAAAAAGCCAAAAAGTTTGGTTTTCTCAGTGGATACTGAATGTAATGAGTTGAACTCTTCAGGGAATTCATTTCTGGCCTCTAGGCACCTGGTGTAAACTTTTGAGCAATTTTTGTCGAGTTGGATTTTTGGGTCAAAAACTGACTTTTTCGATGATGCCGGCTATGGAAAACATTGAAGTTTTGGGGACATTTTATAAAAAGCCAAAAAGTTTGGTTTTCTCAGTGGATACTGAATGTAATGAGTTGAACTCTTCAGGGAATTCATTTCTGGCCTCTAGGCACCTGGTGTAAACTTTTGAGCAATTTTTGTCGAGTTGGATTTTTGGGTCAAAAACTGACTTTTTCGATGATGCCGGCTATGGAAAACATTGAAGTTTTGGGGACATTTTATAAAAAGCCAAAAAGTTTGGTTTTCTCAGTGGATACTGAATGTAATGAGTTGAACTCTTCAGGGAATTCATTTCTGGCCTCTAGGCACCTGGTGTAAACTTTTGAGCAATTTTTGTCGAGTTGGATTTTTGGGTCAAAAACTGACTTTTTCGATGATGCCGGCTATGGAAAACATTGAAGTTTTGGGGACATTTTATAAAAAGCCAAAAAGTTTGGTTTTCTCAGTGGATACTGAATGTAATGAGTTGAACTCTTCAGGGAATTCATTTCTGGCCTCTAGGCACCTGGTGTAAACTTTTGAGCAATTTTTGTCGAGTTGGATTTTTGGGTCAAAAACTGACTTTTTCGATGATGCCGGCTATGGAAAACATTGAAGTTTTGGGGACATTTTATAAAAAGCCAAAAAGTTTGGTTTTCTCAGTGGATACTGAATGTAATGAGTTGAACTCTTCAGGGAATTCATTTCTGGCCTCTAGGCACCTGGTGTAAACTTTTGAGCAATTTTTGTCGAGTTGGATTTTTGGGTCAAAAACTGACTTTTTCGATGATGCCGGCTATGGAAAACATTGAAGTTTTGGGGACATTTTATAAAAAGCCAAAAAGTTTGGTTTTCTCAGTGGATACTGAATGTAATGAGTTGAACTCTTCAGGGAATTCATTTCTGGCCTCTAGGCACCTGGTGTAAACTTTTGAGCAATTTTTGTCGAGTTGGATTTTTGGGTCAAAAACTGACTTTTTCGATGATGCCGGCTATGGAAAACATTGAAGTTTTGGGGACATTTTATAAAAAGCCAAAAAGTTTGGTTTTCTCAGTGGATACTGAATGTAATGAGTTGAACTCTTCAGGGAATTCATTTCTGGCCTCTAGGCACCTGGTGTAAACTTTTGAGCAATTTTTGTCGAGTTGGATTTTTGGGTCAAAAACTGACTTTTTCGATGATGCCGGCTATGGAAAACATTGAAGTTTTGGGGACATTTTATAAAAAGCCAAAAAGTTTGGTTTTCTCAGTGGATACTGAATGTAATGAGTTGAACTCTTCAGGGAATTCATTTCTGGCCTCTAGGCACCTGGTGTAAACTTTTGAGCAATTTTTGTCGAGTTGGATTTTTGGGTCAAAAACTGACTTTTTCGATGATGCCGGCTATGGAAAACATTGAAGTTTTGGGGACATTTTATAAAAAGCCAAAAAGTTTGGTTTTCTCAGTGGATACTGAATGTAATGAGTTGAACTCTTCAGGGAATTCATTTCTGGCCTCTAGGCACCTGGTGTAAACTTTTGAGCAATTTTTGTCGAGTTGGATTTTTGGGTCAAAAACTGACTTTTTCGATGATGCCGGCTATGGAAAACATTGAAGTTTTGGGGACATTTTATAAAAAGCCAAAAAGTTTGGTTTTCTCAGTGGATACTGAATGTAATGAGTTGAACTCTTCAGGGAATTCATTTCTGGCCTCTAGGCACCTGGTGTAAACTTTTGAGCAATTTTTGTCGAGTTGGATTTTTGGGTCAAAAACTGACTTTTTCGATGATGCCGGCTATGGAAAACATTGAAGTTTTGGGGACATTTTATAAAAAGCCAAAAAGTTTGGTTTTCTCAGTGGATACTGAATGTAATGAGTTGAACTCTTCAGGGAATTCATTTCTGGCCTCTAGGCACCTGGTGTAAACTTTTGAGCAATTTTTGTCGAGTTGGATTTTTGGGTCAAAAACTGACTTTTTCGATGATGCCGGCTATGGAAAACATTGAAGTTTTGGGGACATTTTATAAAAAGCCAAAAAGTTTGGTTTTCTCAGTGGATACTGAATGTAATGAGTTGAACTCTTCAGGGAATTCATTTCTGGCCTCTAGGCACCTGGTGTAAACTTTTGAGCAATTTTTGTCGAGTTGGATTTTTGGGTCAAAAACTGACTTTTTCGATGATGCCGGCTATGGAAAACATTGAAGTTTTGGGGACATTTTATAAAAAGCCAAAAAGTTTGGTTTTCTCAGTGGATACTGAATGTAATGAGTTGAACTCTTCAGGGAATTCATTTCTGGCCTCTAGGCACCTGGTGTAAACTTTTGAGCAATTTTTGTCGAGTTGGATTTTTGGGTCAAAAACTGACTTTTTCGATGATGCCGGCTATGGAAAACATTGAAGTTTTGGGGACATTTTATAAAAAGCCAAAAAGTTTGGTTTTCTCAGTGGATACTGAATGTAATGAGTTGAACTCTTCAGGGAATTCATTTCTGGCCTCTAGGCACCTGGTGTAAACTTTTGAGCAATTTTTGTCGAGTTGGATTTTTGGGTCAAAAACTGACTTTTTCGATGATGCCGGCTATGGAAAACATTGAAGTTTTGGGGACATTTTATAAAAAGCCAAAAAGTTTGGTTTTCTCAGTGGATACTGAATGTAATGAGTTGAACTCTTCAGGGAATTCATTTCTGGCCTCTAGGCACCTGGTGTAAACTTTTGAGCAATTTTTGTCGAGTTGGATTTTTGGGTCAAAAACTGACTTTTTCGATGATGCCGGCTATGGAAAACATTGAAGTTTTGGGGACATTTTATAAAAAGCCAAAAAGTTTGGTTTTCTCAGTGGATACTGAATGTAATGAGTTGAACTCTTCAGGGAATTCATTTCTGGCCTCTAGGCACCTGGTGTAAACTTTTGAGCAATTTTTGTCGAGTTGGATTTTTGGGTCAAAAACTGACTTTTTCGATGATGCCGGCTATGGAAAACATTGAAGTTTTGGGGACATTTTATAAAAAGCCAAAAAGTTTGGTTTTCTCAGTGGATACTGAATGTAATGAGTTGAACTCTTCAGGGAATTCATTTCTGGCCTCTAGGCACCTGGTGTAAACTTTTGAGCAATTTTTGTCGAGTTGGATTTTTGGGTCAAAAACTGACTTTTTCGATGATGCCGGCTATGGAAAACATTGAAGTTTTGGGGACATTTTATAAAAAGCCAAAAAGTTTGGTTTTCTCAGTGGATACTGAATGTAATGAGTTGAACTCTTCAGGGAATTCATTTCTGGCCTCTAGGCACCTGGTGTAAACTTTTGAGCAATTTTTGTCGAGTTGGATTTTTGGGTCAAAAACTGACTTTTTCGATGATGCCGGCTATGGAAAACATTGAAGTTTTGGGGACATTTTATAAAAAGCCAAAAAGTTTGGTTTTCTCAGTGGATACTGAATGTAATGAGTTGAACTCTTCAGGGAATTCATTTCTGGCCTCTAGGCACCTGGTGTAAACTTTTGAGCAATTTTTGTCGAGTTGGATTTTTGGGTCAAAAACTGACTTTTTCGATGATGCCGGCTATGGAAAACATTGAAGTTTTGGGGACATTTTATAAAAAGCCAAAAAGTTTGGTTTTCTCAGTGGATACTGAATGTAATGAGTTGAACTCTTCAGGGAATTCATTTCTGGCCTCTAGGCACCTGGTGTAAACTTTTGAGCAATTTTTGTCGAGTTGGATTTTTGGGTCAAAAACTGACTTTTTCGATGATGCCGGCTATGGAAAACATTGAAGTTTTGGGGACATTTTATAAAAAGCCAAAAAGTTTGGTTTTCTCAGTGGATACTGAATGTAATGAGTTGAACTCTTCAGGGAATTCATTTCTGGCCTCTAGGCACCTGGTGTAAACTTTTGAGCAATTTTTGTCGAGTTGGATTTTTGGGTCAAAAACTGACTTTTTCGATGATGCCGGCTATGGAAAACATTGAAGTTTTGGGGACATTTTATAAAAAGCCAAAAAGTTTGGTTTTCTCAGTGGATACTGAATGTAATGAGTTGAACTCTTCAGGGAATTCATTTCTGGCCTCTAGGCACCTGGTGTAAACTTTTGAGCAATTTTTGTCGAGTTGGATTTTTGGGTCAAAAACTGACTTTTTCGATGATGCCGGCTATGGAAAACATTGAAGTTTTGGGGACATTTTATAAAAAGCCAAAAAGTTTGGTTTTCTCAGTGGATACTGAATGTAATGAGTTGAACTCTTCAGGGAATTCATTTCTGGCCTCTAGGCACCTGGTGTAAACTTTTGAGCAATTTTTGTCGAGTTGGATTTTTGGGTCAAAAACTGACTTTTTCGATGATGCCGGCTATGGAAAACATTGAAGTTTTGGGGACATTTTATAAAAAGCCAAAAAGTTTGGTTTTCTCAGTGGATACTGAATGTAATGAGTTGAACTCTTCAGGGAATTCATTTCTGGCCTCTAGGCACCTGGTGTAAACTTTTGAGCAATTTTTGTCGAGTTGGATTTTTGGGTCAAAAACTGACTTTTTCGATGATGCCGGCTATGGAAAACATTGAAGTTTTGGGGACATTTTATAAAAAGCCAAAAAGTTTGGTTTTCTCAGTGGATACTGAATGTAATGAGTTGAACTCTTCAGGGAATTCATTTCTGGCCTCTAGGCACCTGGTGTAAACTTTTGAGCAATTTTTGTCGAGTTGGATTTTTGGGTCAAAAACTGACTTTTTCGATGATGCCGGCTATGGAAAACATTGAAGTTTTGGGGACATTTTATAAAAAGCCAAAAAGTTTGGTTTTCTCAGTGGATACTGAATGTAATGAGTTGAACTCTTCAGGGAATTCATTTCTGGCCTCTAGGCACCTGGTGTAAACTTTTGAGCAATTTTTGTCGAGTTGGATTTTTGGGTCAAAAACTGACTTTTTCGATGATGCCGGCTATGGAAAACATTGAAGTTTTGGGGACATTTTATAAAAAGCCAAAAAGTTTGGTTTTCTCAGTGGATACTGAATGTAATGAGTTGAACTCTTCAGGGAATTCATTTCTGGCCTCTAGGCACCTGGTGTAAACTTTTGAGCAATTTTTGTCGAGTTGGATTTTTGGGTCAAAAACTGACTTTTTCGATGATGCCGGCTATGGAAAACATTGAAGTTTTGGGGACATTTTATAAAAAGCCAAAAAGTTTGGTTTTCTCAGTGGATACTGAATGTAATGAGTTGAACTCTTCAGGGAATTCATTTCTGGCCTCTAGGCACCTGGTGTAAACTTTTGAGCAATTTTTGTCGAGTTGGATTTTTGGGTCAAAAACTGACTTTTTCGATGATGCCGGCTATGGAAAACATTGAAGTTTTGGGGACATTTTATAAAAAGCCAAAAAGTTTGGTTTTCTCAGTGGATACTGAATGTAATGAGTTGAACTCTTCAGGGAATTCATTTCTGGCCTCTAGGCACCTGGTGTAAACTTTTGAGCAATTTTTGTCGAGTTGGATTTTTGGGTCAAAAACTGACTTTTTCGATGATGCCGGCTATGGAAAACATTGAAGTTTTGGGGACATTTTATAAAAAGCCAAAAAGTTTGGTTTTCTCAGTGGATACTGAATGTAATGAGTTGAACTCTTCAGGGAATTCATTTCTGGCCTCTAGGCACCTGGTGTAAACTTTTGAGCAATTTTTGTCGAGTTGGATTTTTGGGTCAAAAACTGACTTTTTCGATGATGCCGGCTATGGAAAACATTGAAGTTTTGGGGACATTTTATAAAAAGCCAAAAAGTTTGGTTTTCTCAGTGGATACTGAATGTAATGAGTTGAACTCTTCAGGGAATTCATTTCTGGCCTCTAGGCACCTGGTGTAAACTTTTGAGCAATTTTTGTCGAGTTGGATTTTTGGGTCAAAAACTGACTTTTTCGATGATGCCGGCTATGGAAAACATTGAAGTTTTGGGGACATTTTATAAAAAGCCAAAAAGTTTGGTTTTCTCAGTGGATACTGAATGTAATGAGTTGAACTCTTCAGGGAATTCATTTCTGGCCTCTAGGCACCTGGTGTAAACTTTTGAGCAATTTTTGTCGAGTTGGATTTTTGGGTCAAAAACTGACTTTTTCGATGATGCCGGCTATGGAAAACATTGAAGTTTTGGGGACATTTTATAAAAAGCCAAAAAGTTTGGTTTTCTCAGTGGATACTGAATGTAATGAGTTGAACTCTTCAGGGAATTCATTTCTGGCCTCTAGGCACCTGGTGTAAACTTTTGAGCAATTTTTGTCGAGTTGGATTTTTGGGTCAAAAACTGACTTTTTCGATGATGCCGGCTATGGAAAACATTGAAGTTTTGGGGACATTTTATAAAAAGCCAAAAAGTTTGGTTTTCTCAGTGGATACTGAATGTAATGAGTTGAACTCTTCAGGGAATTCATTTCTGGCCTCTAGGCACCTGGTGTAAACTTTTGAGCAATTTTTGTCGAGTTGGATTTTTGGGTCAAAAACTGACTTTTTCGATGATGCCGGCTATGGAAAACATTGAAGTTTTGGGGACATTTTATAAAAAGCCAAAAAGTTTGGTTTTCTCAGTGGATACTGAATGTAATGAGTTGAACTCTTCAGGGAATTCATTTCTGGCCTCTAGGCACCTGGTGTAAACTTTTGAGCAATTTTTGTCGAGTTGGATTTTTGGGTCAAAAACTGACTTTTTCGATGATGCCGGCTATGGAAAACATTGAAGTTTTGGGGACATTTTATAAAAAGCCAAAAAGTTTGGTTTTCTCAGTGGATACTGAATGTAATGAGTTGAACTCTTCAGGGAATTCATTTCTGGCCTCTAGGCACCTGGTGTAAACTTTTGAGCAATTTTTGTCGAGTTGGATTTTTGGGTCAAAAACTGACTTTTTCGATGATGCCGGCTATGGAAAACATTGAAGTTTTGGGGACATTTTATAAAAAGCCAAAAAGTTTGGTTTTCTCAGTGGATACTGAATGTAATGAGTTGAACTCTTCAGGGAATTCATTTCTGGCCTCTAGGCACCTGGTGTAAACTTTTGAGCAATTTTTGTCGAGTTGGATTTTTGGGTCAAAAACTGACTTTTTCGATGATGCCGGCTATGGAAAACATTGAAGTTTTGGGGACATTTTATAAAAAGCCAAAAAGTTTGGTTTTCTCAGTGGATACTGAATGTAATGAGTTGAACTCTTCAGGGAATTCATTTCTGGCCTCTAGGCACCTGGTGTAAACTTTTGAGCAATTTTTGTCGAGTTGGATTTTTGGGTCAAAAACTGACTTTTTCGATGATGCCGGCTATGGAAAACATTGAAGTTTTGGGGACATTTTATAAAAAGCCAAAAAGTTTGGTTTTCTCAGTGGATACTGAATGTAATGAGTTGAACTCTTCAGGGAATTCATTTCTGGCCTCTAGGCACCTGGTGTAAACTTTTGAGCAATTTTTGTCGAGTTGGATTTTTGGGTCAAAAACTGACTTTTTCGATGATGCCGGCTATGGAAAACATTGAAGTTTTGGGGACATTTTATAAAAAGCCAAAAAGTTTGGTTTTCTCAGTGGATACTGAATGTAATGAGTTGAACTCTTCAGGGAATTCATTTCTGGCCTCTAGGCACCTGGTGTAAACTTTTGAGCAATTTTTGTCGAGTTGGATTTTTGGGTCAAAAACTGACTTTTTCGATGATGCCGGCTATGGAAAACATTGAAGTTTTGGGGACATTTTATAAAAAGCCAAAAAGTTTGGTTTTCTCAGTGGATACTGAATGTAATGAGTTGAACTCTTCAGGGAATTCATTTCTGGCCTCTAGGCACCTGGTGTAAACTTTTGAGCAATTTTTGTCGAGTTGGATTTTTGGGTCAAAAACTGACTTTTTCGATGATGCCGGCTATGGAAAACATTGAAGTTTTGGGGACATTTTATAAAAAGCCAAAAAGTTTGGTTTTCTCAGTGGATACTGAATGTAATGAGTTGAACTCTTCAGGGAATTCATTTCTGGCCTCTAGGCACCTGGTGTAAACTTTTGAGCAATTTTTGTCGAGTTGGATTTTTGGGTCAAAAACTGACTTTTTCGATGATGCCGGCTATGGAAAACATTGAAGTTTTGGGGACATTTTATAAAAAGCCAAAAAGTTTGGTTTTCTCAGTGGATACTGAATGTAATGAGTTGAACTCTTCAGGGAATTCATTTCTGGCCTCTAGGCACCTGGTGTAAACTTTTGAGCAATTTTTGTCGAGTTGGATTTTTGGGTCAAAAACTGACTTTTTCGATGATGCCGGCTATGGAAAACATTGAAGTTTTGGGGACATTTTATAAAAAGCCAAAAAGTTTGGTTTTCTCAGTGGATACTGAATGTAATGAGTTGAACTCTTCAGGGAATTCATTTCTGGCCTCTAGGCACCTGGTGTAAACTTTTGAGCAATTTTTGTCGAGTTGGATTTTTGGGTCAAAAACTGACTTTTTCGATGATGCCGGCTATGGAAAACATTGAAGTTTTGGGGACATTTTATAAAAAGCCAAAAAGTTTGGTTTTCTCAGTGGATACTGAATGTAATGAGTTGAACTCTTCAGGGAATTCATTTCTGGCCTCTAGGCACCTGGTGTAAACTTTTGAGCAATTTTTGTCGAGTTGGATTTTTGGGTCAAAAACTGACTTTTTCGATGATGCCGGCTATGGAAAACATTGAAGTTTTGGGGACATTTTATAAAAAGCCAAAAAGTTTGGTTTTCTCAGTGGATACTGAATGTAATGAGTTGAACTCTTCAGGGAATTCATTTCTGGCCTCTAGGCACCTGGTGTAAACTTTTGAGCAATTTTTGTCGAGTTGGATTTTTGGGTCAAAAACTGACTTTTTCGATGATGCCGGCTATGGAAAACATTGAAGTTTTGGGGACATTTTATAAAAAGCCAAAAAGTTTGGTTTTCTCAGTGGATACTGAATGTAATGAGTTGAACTCTTCAGGGAATTCATTTCTGGCCTCTAGGCACCTGGTGTAAACTTTTGAGCAATTTTTGTCGAGTTGGATTTTTGGGTCAAAAACTGACTTTTTCGATGATGCCGGCTATGGAAAACATTGAAGTTTTGGGGACATTTTATAAAAAGCCAAAAAGTTTGGTTTTCTCAGTGGATACTGAATGTAATGAGTTGAACTCTTCAGGGAATTCATTTCTGGCCTCTAGGCACCTGGTGTAAACTTTTGAGCAATTTTTGTCGAGTTGGATTTTTGGGTCAAAAACTGACTTTTTCGATGATGCCGGCTATGGAAAACATTGAAGTTTTGGGGACATTTTATAAAAAGCCAAAAAGTTTGGTTTTCTCAGTGGATACTGAATGTAATGAGTTGAACTCTTCAGGGAATTCATTTCTGGCCTCTAGGCACCTGGTGTAAACTTTTGAGCAATTTTTGTCGAGTTGGATTTTTGGGTCAAAAACTGACTTTTTCGATGATGCCGGCTATGGAAAACATTGAAGTTTTGGGGACATTTTATAAAAAGCCAAAAAGTTTGGTTTTCTCAGTGGATACTGAATGTAATGAGTTGAACTCTTCAGGGAATTCATTTCTGGCCTCTAGGCACCTGGTGTAAACTTTTGAGCAATTTTTGTCGAGTTGGATTTTTGGGTCAAAAACTGACTTTTTCGATGATGCCGGCTATGGAAAACATTGAAGTTTTGGGGACATTTTATAAAAAGCCAAAAAGTTTGGTTTTCTCAGTGGATACTGAATGTAATGAGTTGAACTCTTCAGGGAATTCATTTCTGGCCTCTAGGCACCTGGTGTAAACTTTTGAGCAATTTTTGTCGAGTTGGATTTTTGGGTCAAAAACTGACTTTTTCGATGATGCCGGCTATGGAAAACATTGAAGTTTTGGGGACATTTTATAAAAAGCCAAAAAGTTTGGTTTTCTCAGTGGATACTGAATGTAATGAGTTGAACTCTTCAGGGAATTCATTTCTGGCCTCTAGGCACCTGGTGTAAACTTTTGAGCAATTTTTGTCGAGTTGGATTTTTGGGTCAAAAACTGACTTTTTCGATGATGCCGGCTATGGAAAACATTGAAGTTTTGGGGACATTTTATAAAAAGCCAAAAAGTTTGGTTTTCTCAGTGGATACTGAATGTAATGAGTTGAACTCTTCAGGGAATTCATTTCTGGCCTCTAGGCACCTGGTGTAAACTTTTGAGCAATTTTTGTCGAGTTGGATTTTTGGGTCAAAAACTGACTTTTTCGATGATGCCGGCTATGGAAAACATTGAAGTTTTGGGGACATTTTATAAAAAGCCAAAAAGTTTGGTTTTCTCAGTGGATACTGAATGTAATGAGTTGAACTCTTCAGGGAATTCATTTCTGGCCTCTAGGCACCTGGTGTAAACTTTTGAGCAATTTTTGTCGAGTTGGATTTTTGGGTCAAAAACTGACTTTTTCGATGATGCCGGCTATGGAAAACATTGAAGTTTTGGGGACATTTTATAAAAAGCCAAAAAGTTTGGTTTTCTCAGTGGATACTGAATGTAATGAGTTGAACTCTTCAGGGAATTCATTTCTGGCCTCTAGGCACCTGGTGTAAACTTTTGAGCAATTTTTGTCGAGTTGGATTTTTGGGTCAAAAACTGACTTTTTCGATGATGCCGGCTATGGAAAACATTGAAGTTTTGGGGACATTTTATAAAAAGCCAAAAAGTTTGGTTTTCTCAGTGGATACTGAATGTAATGAGTTGAACTCTTCAGGGAATTCATTTCTGGCCTCTAGGCACCTGGTGTAAACTTTTGAGCAATTTTTGTCGAGTTGGATTTTTGGGTCAAAAACTGACTTTTTCGATGATGCCGGCTATGGAAAACATTGAAGTTTTGGGGACATTTTATAAAAAGCCAAAAAGTTTGGTTTTCTCAGTGGATACTGAATGTAATGAGTTGAACTCTTCAGGGAATTCATTTCTGGCCTCTAGGCACCTGGTGTAAACTTTTGAGCAATTTTTGTCGAGTTGGATTTTTGGGTCAAAAACTGACTTTTTCGATGATGCCGGCTATGGAAAACATTGAAGTTTTGGGGACATTTTATAAAAAGCCAAAAAGTTTGGTTTTCTCAGTGGATACTGAATGTAATGAGTTGAACTCTTCAGGGAATTCATTTCTGGCCTCTAGGCACCTGGTGTAAACTTTTGAGCAATTTTTGTCGAGTTGGATTTTTGGGTCAAAAACTGACTTTTTCGATGATGCCGGCTATGGAAAACATTGAAGTTTTGGGGACATTTTATAAAAAGCCAAAAAGTTTGGTTTTCTCAGTGGATACTGAATGTAATGAGTTGAACTCTTCAGGGAATTCATTTCTGGCCTCTAGGCACCTGGTGTAAACTTTTGAGCAATTTTTGTCGAGTTGGATTTTTGGGTCAAAAACTGACTTTTTCGATGATGCCGGCTATGGAAAACATTGAAGTTTTGGGGACATTTTATAAAAAGCCAAAAAGTTTGGTTTTCTCAGTGGATACTGAATGTAATGAGTTGAACTCTTCAGGGAATTCATTTCTGGCCTCTAGGCACCTGGTGTAAACTTTTGAGCAATTTTTGTCGAGTTGGATTTTTGGGTCAAAAACTGACTTTTTCGATGATGCCGGCTATGGAAAACATTGAAGTTTTGGGGACATTTTATAAAAAGCCAAAAAGTTTGGTTTTCTCAGTGGATACTGAATGTAATGAGTTGAACTCTTCAGGGAATTCATTTCTGGCCTCTAGGCACCTGGTGTAAACTTTTGAGCAATTTTTGTCGAGTTGGATTTTTGGGTCAAAAACTGACTTTTTCGATGATGCCGGCTATGGAAAACATTGAAGTTTTGGGGACATTTTATAAAAAGCCAAAAAGTTTGGTTTTCTCAGTGGATACTGAATGTAATGAGTTGAACTCTTCAGGGAATTCATTTCTGGCCTCTAGGCACCTGGTGTAAACTTTTGAGCAATTTTTGTCGAGTTGGATTTTTGGGTCAAAAACTGACTTTTTCGATGATGCCGGCTATGGAAAACATTGAAGTTTTGGGGACATTTTATAAAAAGCCAAAAAGTTTGGTTTTCTCAGTGGATACTGAATGTAATGAGTTGAACTCTTCAGGGAATTCATTTCTGGCCTCTAGGCACCTGGTGTAAACTTTTGAGCAATTTTTGTCGAGTTGGATTTTTGGGTCAAAAACTGACTTTTTCGATGATGCCGGCTATGGAAAACATTGAAGTTTTGGGGACATTTTATAAAAAGCCAAAAAGTTTGGTTTTCTCAGTGGATACTGAATGTAATGAGTTGAACTCTTCAGGGAATTCATTTCTGGCCTCTAGGCACCTGGTGTAAACTTTTGAGCAATTTTTGTCGAGTTGGATTTTTGGGTCAAAAACTGACTTTTTCGATGATGCCGGCTATGGAAAACATTGAAGTTTTGGGGACATTTTATAAAAAGCCAAAAAGTTTGGTTTTCTCAGTGGATACTGAATGTAATGAGTTGAACTCTTCAGGGAATTCATTTCTGGCCTCTAGGCACCTGGTGTAAACTTTTGAGCAATTTTTGTCGAGTTGGATTTTTGGGTCAAAAACTGACTTTTTCGATGATGCCGGCTATGGAAAACATTGAAGTTTTGGGGACATTTTATAAAAAGCCAAAAAGTTTGGTTTTCTCAGTGGATACTGAATGTAATGAGTTGAACTCTTCAGGGAATTCATTTCTGGCCTCTAGGCACCTGGTGTAAACTTTTGAGCAATTTTTGTCGAGTTGGATTTTTGGGTCAAAAACTGACTTTTTCGATGATGCCGGCTATGGAAAACATTGAAGTTTTGGGGACATTTTATAAAAAGCCAAAAAGTTTGGTTTTCTCAGTGGATACTGAATGTAATGAGTTGAACTCTTCAGGGAATTCATTTCTGGCCTCTAGGCACCTGGTGTAAACTTTTGAGCAATTTTTGTCGAGTTGGATTTTTGGGTCAAAAACTGACTTTTTCGATGATGCCGGCTATGGAAAACATTGAAGTTTTGGGGACATTTTATAAAAAGCCAAAAAGTTTGGTTTTCTCAGTGGATACTGAATGTAATGAGTTGAACTCTTCAGGGAATTCATTTCTGGCCTCTAGGCACCTGGTGTAAACTTTTGAGCAATTTTTGTCGAGTTGGATTTTTGGGTCAAAAACTGACTTTTTCGATGATGCCGGCTATGGAAAACATTGAAGTTTTGGGACATTTTATAAAAAGCCAAAAAGTTTGGTTTTCTCAGTGGATACTGAATGTAATGAGTTGAACTCTTCAGGGAATTCATTTGGCCTCTAGGCACCTGTGTAAACTTTTGAGCAATTTTTGTCGAGTTGGATTTTTGGGTCAAAAACTGACTTTTTCGATGATGCCGGCTATGGAAAACATTGAAGTTTTGGGGACATTTTATAAAAAGCCAAAAAGTTTGGTTTTCTCAGTGGATACTGAATGTAATGAGTTGAACTCTTCAGGGAATTCATTTGGCCTCTAGGCACCTGGTGTAAACTTTTGAGCAATTTTGTCGAGTTGGATTTTGGGTCAAAAACTGACTTTTTCGATGATGCCGGCTATGGAAAACATTGAAGTTTTGGGGACATTTTATAAAAAGCCAAAAAGTTTGGTTTTCTCAGTGGATACTGAATGTAATGAGTTGAACTCTTCAGGGAATTCATTTTGGCCTCTAGGCACCTGGTGTAAACTTTTGAGCAATTTTTGTCGAGTTGGATTTTTGGGTCAAAAACTGACTTTTTCGATGATGCCGGCTATGGAAAACATTGAAGTTTTGGGGACATTTTATAAAAAGCCAAAAAGTTTGGTTTTCTCAGTGGATACTGAATGTAATGAGTTGAACTCTTCAGGGAATTCAATTTTGGCTCTAGGCACCTGGTGTAAACCAATACTTTTTGTTTCATCTCATTTGCTTTTGTCAATCCAGAGATAACTCCAGTTTACTGCGGAACACAAAAATCGAGTTTGTGCCACGGTACTCGAAACAACTCTGCCCATGCATAAAAGTGGCACAAAATCGATTTTGGTGTATCGCACTAAATTAATTATACCTCTGAATTGACAAAAGCAAATAAGATCAAACAAACACTATTGGAAAGGCCAGCCTTTGTTCTTTAATATTATGACAAGTAAGAATTTTGAAAATTTCATATTTAACCAATTTTTTTTCTGATTGTACCATTATTTTTTGAGACAGGCTGTATGTTCTGCAAACCTGAAAATTTTGCCCACCCCGACTATTTCTAAGGTGTTTTAATTGAAAGACAAAGACAAAGACAACTTAGACAAGCCATATAGGAATTTGAATCGTTGTTGAGATAGAAACGACGATCAGCTCGTGTCCATAGCATTTGAGTGAGTTTGTTTGCCGATCTTCCTCGTATCAGCACGCAGAGTTTACAAAGCCTTGTGGGTAGCTAATACTGCTTCGATCGATTTACGTGGATTCCACGTGAACTCATGCCTCAAGTGCTAGTCCAAGTCATCGAATAAAAAAAAAAACCCAAAGAGAGGAGCGGAAACCATCACGTGGCGTCGATGACATGTGGCCAATGGCCAGTGAAATATCCAAGTTTTCTTTTCTGTATTCTGTGTATTAAAAAAATAACCGGCTGGTAAATGCTGGTTGGTCTAATCGCTTTGACGTCAGCAAAACAGCAATTCCGCCACATTCCTTCGACAAAAAGCGTTCGTTGTCTATCACTGGATCCCTGTGTATTTACACTCTTCAATGTTACTTAAAAAAAAGAAGTAAATACAAGTTGTAACAATTTGTTATAATTATGTATCATATCGTGACGTGTCGTACCAGCTCTCCTGCGTCAGGCTGGTTTGTTTGGTAGCATGCCGTCCCGATGGTGTCCTATCCCTGCAGTGGTGGGCCACAGCACGAGGCTATCTCCTCTTCTCTTAGGACAGGAGTACCCCGGTGGAAGCACGGCCAGTGGAATACACAGGGGAATGGGATTGGGAATCGGGAATCGGATTCGGAATTGGACTGTGGAGTCGGAATTGTGGGGGAAAATCGGACTTGGAATGTGGTTGGAGTCAGAATGTTGGGGGGGGGGGTTTGGAATGTGTGTGGAGCCACTTAAAGCCAGAGTCCATCATTTGCAGCTATCCAAAAAGTAACTGGCACAATTATTGTTGCAAAACATACTTGGTTGAAAGATAGTAAGGGGACTAAACTCCCTGTGAAATTATGCTTTCTGGCAAGCTGTCATTTTGAAGAAATCAGCAAAAGAAGGCCTTTCCAACGGTGCGTCTTAAGAAGCACCGTTGGAAATTTCCGTTAGTAGTTCGTTTTTTTTATTTGGCAAAACCTGCGCAAGCGTTGAAACGATGAACACGCTCGCGCGGTTGCTATAATTTGTCAGATCAGTGCATGACATCGCGTAGCTGCAATCGGCTCAGTGAGAACGTGTCTCAAACGCTGAATTCAGGCCCAATTCAAAACATGATTCAGCAACTTTTGATTGGAAATCGAGATGCCAGAATGTTGTTTTTCTCGAAATATACAGCTGAAGCTGAGCTGAAACTTCATCAGGTTAGTTGTTCAGCACCCTTCTTTAGATTTGAGCACTTTTGTTGCTTCAACAAACAAAATGCACAAATTACAAATGATGAACTATACCTTTAAGGGTTGAGTAACTTATTTCCCTTGGGACTTTGCCTTGAATCCTTCAATCCTAAGTATATCAGACCCTAGGATATTGACGAATAGTTGGTAATCGGAGACAGTTAATCAAGAACAGTGGTCATCATGCCTTTAATTATTCTTCATCATGCGTCATGTCATACCATCATAATCAAGAGCCTTAGCAAATATCCTAACCATTCTGAGAATCAAGCAATCAACTGCCTAAATCCTAGCCCTGCAACGCGTACACTTTGAGCCCAATAGGCTAAGTGCAACTTCTCTTTGCCATACAACAGTGCATAAAGTTAATGGACCAATCAGATACAAAGATTCCCAGTATGCAATTGTGGGTGACTCATGTGTTCTATGGTGTTTAGAACATACAGTTGGTGACTTTATAGTTCTTGTTCGGTCACAATATCCTCAAAAGTCTACATCATGTTGTTTTGAAAAGCAAGTACCTTAAAATTAAAGTTTCAAAGACGTATATAGTTTAACAATACAATAGGAATTGATAGTCACAGTAATGAAGATAATAAGTCTTAATTTTATACAATATTACGTACACTCTTTTCTGCAGATTGGAAAGCAAAATTAAAGTAAGTTAATTTTGTACACCTTCCCGTGACAAATCAAACAGTTTTGAACAAAATTTACTTCGGATCACCATTACACAATGTCTGTTGCTAATGTTTTCTTTCACTGGTCCCCACCGCCCTATCCAAGGGTGGTGGTATACAAATGATGAATGTTTGTGAGTGCAATGGTAAGAATAATTTCATGAGGTGACAGATGGAATGTTCCATTCCACGAGGCGAAGCCAGTGAGATAAGAAATACATTCAGGAGTGTTTTTGGTCACTGTTGTGGTGTGACTGCAATGAAATTAATATCATTCAAGATCAATCGCTCTGGAGATAAATATGAATAATAAGCCCATTACACTTTCGTGTTCTGACAATCAAAATTGGTGAAAGTGAAAGGAGGAAAAGTTGCATCAAGCACATGACTCGTGATGTCTTCCAGTCGTACTTTCTCTCTATTTAATCTATTGGAGTTAGTGTAATTGACACAACTGTGACTTGGTTCTCTTTCCTTGTCTTCTTACTCTCACTTTCAGTTGATTGTTATCTGATCTCTTCACTTCTGTCTTAAGTACAAGTCACGCAAGTGAATGACCTTCTCCTTGTAATTCCTCATCAGTGTACAAAAAAGCTTTCAGTTTTGATTAAGGTACATCTAAAATTCTTTTAAAAAATGCTCAATTCTTCAATGAAGTTTTTTTTGTTAATAACGGAGAAGGCTGGCAAAATTATTGTGAATAATTGCAGGGTTCGACCTTAACTTTTTGTTCACTAGCCAGCCGGGCTGCTGAAACAGACTCTTAACTAGCCCGCGGGCATTTTCACAGCCCGCATTTCTTTTTTAACTCAAATACAAAGTATTTATACTTTATATTTATAAGTACGTATTTTCAGGCAATTCTGAGGCAATTTTGTCAGTGTTTTGAAGAACAGATCACAGTTGGTAAAATTAGACACAAATTGATGAGGTTTTCTTTCTGAATTTTTTGATTTATTTCTTCCTGTCCGTTCATCTTTGCCGTATCCCGTATCCCACTAAGTTTTTGACTCGCCAGCCGGGCTACTTAAGGAATAGTTTGACTAGCCCGCCGCTGTTTTGACTAGCATTTAGCTAGCGGGCTACAGCTAAAGTCAAACCCTGATAAACGGTATTCTCTGAGTGCAACGCAAAAGCTCTTCATTACATTTCAGGGGCGCATCCAGCCAGGAATCTTTGCGGGGGGGGGGGGGGGGGTTATCTGCAAAAATTCTGAAATGTCGACAGGATTGTTTTCTCCAGACACTTGGCCTCCGTAAAATCAATAGGTGTTGGGGGGAGGGGACTCGTACAATACTTTCCATGGGGGGGGGGGCACTGTTCAAATCCGACGATTATTAACACTCTCACAGAATAGTGTAAAAATACCCCCTAACCAAGCTGGCTCTGTCTGTATTTTGTGCACAAGGGGTCATTTTTAGCTGTATAATTTTTTTGGGGGGGGGGTAGGGGGGATTTGCATCACTTTTAAGGAATTGCTATGAAATTTTTTTTTTTTTTTTTTTAAGCGCTGGGGGGGGGGGGGTTGATTTTGGCCTGCATTTTCTAATTTTTACAGCTTGTCAATATAGTGTGCATTTAAACCACTGGATTACTCATTACTTAAGGTTCTTAATTGTCCCGTAAGAATTGAAAAATAACAGGCACATGTAATTATACTTTTGAATGTATTCCTCGAAATTGCCCCTTTGAGACCTATATTAACTTTATTCTTAATTTTGGTGTTGCGCTTTTCACTGGCATTTTGTTACTTTTGTCGGTTTTTATGCTAATGTGATTTCCGTACTCATTAGCAAAGTGTCTTGTCATGAAAGGCAAGATACAACATTTACAAACATCACAAAACGAAATGATCAAATTATCACAATACCATACTGGATTGTTAGGGAGTGACAATCTAAAGCATCCTTTAAAATCATGGCTTCTGGTGTACTGACATTTCCAAGAAAAATGGTATTTTTCCAACGCTGGTCAGCCGACCAGCGTTGGAGAAAACTGGCTTTTTTTTCCATAATTAGTTATTCCGCGTTTTCTTTGCAATTGATTACACAACTGTGAAAGGGTACAAGCCTGCTAGACTGATTCTCTGACCTTACAATTCCTCAAAGTCTATAAATTCTCCATTTCATCTTAAATGGGGTCACGGAACCAGACTACAAGAACATGAATGGTTTTCTTGGTTTTTCCAGCATCTACAAGCCCAAAACGTGAAACAAGTCATTTTTAACAATATTTGCTTTAACATACTAATCCTCCAAATCGATTTATTTCTGAAAAGTGCAGCAAAAGCAAATGTTGTACTTTCCCTTTAAAGGCAGAGACCTGCATGTTACAGCTCTTCAGTAGAAAAAAGCTGCCAGATTTTTTGATATTTTACTACCATGAGTCTTCTTTTCTGATGTGACTCATTGCTTGAGACATAACAGTAACATATTGAGCAAACTTTTCTCGGAAGTTTTTTCAATGAGCTAAATTTGGGATATATAATTTGAAAAGCGAAACTCCTATGAACAGTACGACTGTATCTAAATTGACATAAATGCAAGAGCGCCCTCAGTTGTCAGGAAAAGCATGGAACCTTCTTAAAGTTTAAAGAAGTGCAATAAAATTAACCAAAACTAGATGTCAAATAATTTCTGGTGCTCATAAATTTAAGAGTTTCAGAAAGTTGCACAAAATATGTCCCCAATTATAAAGATTCATTGTCCATTAAAGTAAGCATTTAAGCCAATTAGTAAAATTGGAAAGTGGTTTCATTTACTGCTGTTCAAAATCTAGTATCATCTTGATTCTGTTTGAGCAACTGTGTGATTTGGGAAAAGCTGAAAATTCGACTTTACTCTGGTGTCCACTTTTGCCAACCGAGTTATGAAATGAAGTGTAGGAATTTGATTTTAAAACCAGTGTGGTAGTCGAGTCCATCACAAGTCAATTACAAGTTCGGTCACAAGTAAATCTGAAGTCCATTCTGAAGTCCGATCTTAAAGCCAGTGTCCATCATTTGCAGCTATCCAAAAAGTAACTGGCGTAATTATTGTTGACAAACATACTTGGTTGAAAGATAGTAAGGGGACTAAAAACTCCTTGTGAAATTATTCTTTATGTGTGAAGCTGTCATTTTGAAGAAATCAACAAAAGAAGGCCTTTCCAACGGTGCATCTTAAGAAGCACCGTAGGAAATTCAAATTAGTATTTCGTTTTGTTATTCGGTGAAACGCGCGCTAGCGTTGACACGACGCACATTGGCGCGTGGTTGCTATAATTTGTCGGATCGGTGTGCAACATCGCGTAGCTACAATCAGCAAGTGAGAACGTGTCTCGGACACTGAATTCAGGCCCAATTCAAAACATGATGCAGCAACTTGTGATTTGAAAGCGAGATTTTAGAATGTTGTTTTTCTCGAAATATACAGCTGAAACTTCATCAGGTAATAATTGTTCAGTACCCTTCTTTAGATTTTGAGCACTTTTGTTGCTTCGAATGAACAAAATGCACACATTACAAATGATGGACTATACCTTTAAGTAACGGGGGATGAACATTGACAACGGAATGCCAGAGTTCTTTCGGATAACCTATCATTACTTGTGACTGGTTAACTGGTGATGGACATTTGAGGATTCGTGAAGACTTGTGGTGGACTCAATTACAACAAGTATGTGAACCCAGAAATTTAAGTTAACGCAAAAAACGTTGACCATGAAATCTTTTCATGATGTCTTTTTGGAAATTTGGCAACAAACTGCTTATTTACATGTCCACTTGCTGAAGTCCCTGGTGGTGGAATTACCTTATACTGGTGGAAAGGTGTCATTTGATCCTCCGTGACCATCTGAAGACAGTTCCATCTTCTCTTCTCCAGGTTCCTGAGCTGCATCCTTCTGACCAATTACAGACAGTTCAATCTGGTCCTGTACATGTTCTTGAGCTGCATCTTGAGGCCTGATTGCAGACAGTTCTATCTGGACATGAACGAGTTCTTGACTTGCATCCTTTGGCCCAATTGCAGACAGTCTTGCAGTTTCTTGTTCTGGTTCCTTAGCTCCATCCTCCTGCCTAATTACAGACAGATCTTCCTGTCCAGGTTCGAGTTCTAGGGTTGAATCACTGTGGCGCGATCCCAGATACATCTGTTTGGTCTCGTACAAGTTCTTGAGCTGCATCCTGTGACTCTGAGTTTGGTCCTGCACTTCATCTTGAGGTGCATCCTTCTGCTCACCTGGAGACACTTCTATCTGTACATGTACAAGTCGTTGACTCACATCCTTTGGCCCAATTGCAGACAGCTCTGTCCGATGCAGGGCGTGTTCATGCGCCTCACCATTTGGTCCAATTACAGATAGTTCTATCTGCTCTTGCACTGCGTTTACAGCCGCTTCGTTTAGTTCGATAGCAATGAGTTCTCTCTGCTCTTTCGCTGCTTTTGCTACATCCTGTGTTTTGCCTTTGCAATGTTGTGCAATGCATGAAAAGGAGAACGCTTCAACTACAGCACTTCGATAGGCGGAGTTTGTGACGCTGTAGACCAGGGAATTGATAGAACTGTTGATCACCTCCAAGATGAGTGCACTTGTTTTTAATATAAATAAATGTAGTCCCAATTTGCTGTCGAGAGTGTATAAGTTCACAAGGACAAAGGTTGTCCACACAATACGCAATAAATTTAAAATAAGAAACACAGCAGTGTTAATAACCAGCATACGGGCAACCTTGCCAACTGGCTGTGAATGTTGCTGTGAAGCAGGAGTTTGACGGCATAGCTTGATCACGATGTAAATGTACGTAGATACAGTGACTGTGACAGTGGACACATAAAATATTAGTGCCAGAACAGAATATATCTTGGCAAAAAGAAGTAGAGCTGTTGACGGAAGGTGGTTAAGCCCAATTACTGAGAAACCTCCAAAAACCACGGAAAGAACCCAGAGTCCTGCAGAGATTTTAGCAGCTCGAGTTTTACTGGCTGAGGCCCTGAAAGTTATAGGGTGATGCACAGCTGAGAATCGTTCCACTGCTATGGCCGTTACAAAACAGTAAGAGGCTGTAATCGCTGTTTCTCCCACTGACGTCAAAATAGTTTTTAATGGGTTTTTGCTGTTTGCATCAAATTGTATAAATGATGCTATCAATGTAGTAAGAAGGACAATGGAGTCAGCAACTGCCAGATTGGACAAGTACACATTGATGATTGTACGCATAGACTTCACTCGAACTACGACAAAGAGGAAGACGAAGTTCAAGAGGAGACCAAGGGGTGGAATGATTTGAGCAGAAATACCCTGTGAATATTCAGCTTGCGCTGCCTCTGACACATCGTTCCCTTCCAATGTAATGAAAAGTTGGTTGTTTTCCTCCATGAATTTGATTCTGTTTAATCATGTGTACTCTCTATCATTTACTCCAGGTTTCTGATATAACATCAAAAATTCATTCGTTTAAATACACTCCTCGCCATCATATCACTTAAAGAATTAGTTTCAATGGAAACATTGGCCATCAGGATGTTTATTTGTGATTTGCTTTCATGTTTGGTTTACTTCACCTGGAGATTTTTTTTGTAACCAAGAATTTCACTTTTGATATTTTCTTGATCGTAAGAGCTATGATCATCTGTTATGATAAGCAGTGCTGGAAACACATTTAATACTGAAAATCCTCAACTGATTAAAAAAAAAAAATGTTGGCTTACAAAGAAAGGAAACTGCTTTAACAGAGTCCTTGAATTTCAATTTTTTCGGTTTTGGGTAATCATTAAGGATGTCTTTGCTTGTGTGAAAGTGAAGTAAGATTCGCATCCATGTTCACTGACCTGTACGTGATGATTACTGAACTTGGACTGCTTGGTGCACGATTTATTGCATGCTGTCAGTTGAAATATATTTTGGAGGGAAAAATGAAAAAATGAAGTTTTCGAAGTAAATTTCAATTTTTGGTTTCGGGTAATCATTAAGGATGTCATTGCTTGTGAGAAAGTAAAGTAAGATTCGTATCCATGTTCGCTGACCTGTACATGATGATTACTGAACTTCTTCTGCTTGGTGCACGATTTATTGCATGCTGTCAGTTGAAATCTATTTTGGAGGGAAAAAATGGGGGGGGGGAAATTGAAGTTATTTGAAGTAAATTTTAATTTTCGGTTTCAGGTAATCATTAAGGATGTCTTTGCTTGTGTGAAAGTAAAGTAAGATTCGTATCAATTAAGGTTCGCTGAGTGTACGTGATGATTACTGAACTTGGACTGCATAGTGCACGATTTATTGCATGCTGACAGTTGAAATTTATTTTGGAGGAAAAAAAATGGGGAAAAAATGAAGTTATTTAAAGTAAACTTAAGCGAAATCAATCTTGGGTAATATTTTTTTGGGTGTGAAGGGTAGGAAGGGGGTGTGAGGGTGGGCTATGGGCGGGGTTGATAGAAATGGACATGGGTGGACTCTATAGCGATTCTGCTAGATCAAGTTTATGCAAGTACATGTACTTGTATAATATTAGGCCCAAGCTGCATTAAATGCCAGTATAACGTATCAACTTACAAGACTAATAAAGTTATGATTTGGGCCTATATTAATACATACATATTCAGTCTAATCATTCTAGAGCCAGATCACGTCCATTTCCCACAACCCCTTAACTTTAACACCCCTCCACACAGACATACCCGCCCCCCATCCACAACCACCACAGCCACCAAAAGATAATGCAAGCCTGATATCACTTCACTTTACCTGATTTTGTTCTATGAAAACCAAACAAAATTACAGTATGCAATAAATTGCGCAACAAGCAGACACAGTTCAGTATCGCTGACCTCTACGTGAAGTTTAAAACTTCACGTAGAGGTCAGCGAACCTGGATATGTATCCTTCTTTGCTTTCACACCAGCAAAGATGATTACCCGAAACGGAACATGACACTATAAGGACTCTGTGAAAGAATTCCCTCTCGTTTTAAGCAGGTTTACTCTTTCAATCATTTTTTTTCATAGCTTCTCCGAAAGAATTCTATATGTTTCCCGATCTTAACAAAGTGATCTTTTAGCTGATCCACATAAAATCAACTGTGAAATTCTTGCTTTAAAAAGCTTCCACGTGGAGAAACTGAAACATGTTTCCATAGAAAAAAAGTTGTAGGTTCCTTAAACGTGATAAGATGGACAATAGTGTATTTAACTGACTGAAATTCGGGTTTATATCAGAAACCTGGAGGATATGACAGATAATGTACCTGATCAAATCGAATCAAATTCATGGAGGAAAACAACCAATTTGTAAGTACAGCGGAAGAGAACGATCGGTCAGAGGCATGGCAAGCTTTTGATTAAGAAATTCTATATGCTGCAATCATTGCACCAGTTGGTCTCATCTTGAACTTCGTCTTCCTCTTTGTCATAGCTCGAGTGACGTCCATGCACGTGCAAAGGTCATAATTGTTACCTACCCATAGTGCCGGGCGAAGCCTGCGTTTCCCAGGTGCGCGCAGCAGGGCAATTTTGCATTTGGGGAGGGGGGGGAGGGTTAGACGTCAAAGGGCAAATTGAGCGTCGCTATATTCGTGCTGAAAGGTAGACAAGTTTTCACCCGGCCTCCGTAATTTCGTGAAAGTGTTGTCTCAATGTGACTGCATGCAACCTTGTCTTTCAAATTCAACTAAGTGAAACAGATTCAATCACTATTGAATACAGATCAGTTAACGGGGAAATGCATCTTCCTTTTGCTTTCACTCAAGCGGAAAACACCCCCCCCCCCAAAAAAAATCAGGAAACTAATGTGCCAATGCGTGCAAAGTGATGTACCCGTTTGAAATGCGTGTGAAATCAAAAGTAATATCATATTCATTTTTGTGTCATTGCATATTTAAGCAAAATGAATTTCGATTTGATATCAGAAAGATGTAGGCAACGATACCGAGCACACATAAAAGATGAAATAAAATTCATGGCAGAAAATGGCCGAATTGCAATTGAGGGGGACCAGGTGGCGGATGCATTACAAGTTCAACATTCACTACTTCTATCTGCTAAAATCATTCCACCAATTGGTCTCATCTTGAACTTCGTCTTCCTCTTTGTCATAGTTCGAGTGAAGTCTATGCGGACAATCGTCAGTGTGTACTTGTCCAATCTGGCAGTTGCTGACTCCATGTTCCTCCTTACTGCATTGATCACGTCATCAATACCTGTGGAGTTTGAAAGCCAAAAACTGAAAGATATTATTTTCTTGTCATTGAACCTTACACCGGGTTTTGCTTCTTACTGTTTTGTCACGGCCATAGCAGTGGAAAGATTCTCAGCTGTTCATCACCCTATAACTTTCAGGGCATCAGCCAGTAAAACTCGAGCTGCTAAAATATCTACGGCCCTGTGGGTTCTATCCGTCGTTTTGGGAGTTTTCCCACAAATTGTAGAGTACAATGTTAAGTCAGGATCTCTTTTCCTCAAAATTCATCTGATTTTGAGACTTATAATTTATGTGTTTAATGTCACAGTCACTCTGTGTATGTACATTTACATTGTGATCAAGCTATGCCGTCAAACTCCTGCTTCGCAGCAAAATTCACAGCCAGTTGGCAAGGTTGCTCGCATGCTGGTCATTAACACTGCTGTGTTTTTTGCATTTAATGTATTACGTATAACCTGGATTATTTGGACTGTAAAATTGTTGTACTCTAACGAAAGCGCAAATGTAGGCCTACTTAAAATATTTGTCAGTGCAAACATCTTGGAACTTATCAACAGTTCAATCAATTCCCTGATCTACAGCGCTACCAACTCGGCCTATCGAAGTGCTATAGCAGAAGCATTCTCCTTTCTGAACCTTGCTCACCACTGCAAAAGCCAAACAGAGCAAGTGTCACGGAAAGCAAGGGAGCAGAAAGAGTCGCTTGCTATCGGACCAAATGAAGCTGCCGCAGATGCAGCAAAGGAGCAGATAGAACTATCTGCTATTGGGCCAAAGGATGCGAGTCAACAACTCGTACATGTGCAGATAGAACTGTCTCCAATTGGGCAAAGGAATGCACCTCAAGATGTAGCGCAGGACCAAACTTGCCCAAAGGATGCAGCTCAAGAACTTGTACATGTGCAGATAGAAGTGTCTCCAATCAGGCCAAATGATGCGGCACAAAACCTAGTGCAGGACCAGATTGGGTCGAAAGATGAAGCTCAAGAACTTGAAGGGATAGATTTGTCTGCAATTGAGCCGAAGGATGCAGCTCAAGAACCAGCACAAGATGGATCTTAAGTGTCTGAAATTCGGCAGCGAGATTCAGCTCATGAACTTAGCCATCAGAGCCGAAGAATGCAGCTCAAGAACCAGCTCAAGATGGTACTTAAGTGTCTGAAATTGAGCTGCGAAATTCAGCTCATGACCTTGACCATCAGAGCTGAAGGATGCAGCTCAAGAACCAGCTCAAAATGGTACTTAAGTGTCTGAAATTGGGCAGCGAGATTCAGCTCATGAACTTGACCATCAGAGCTGAAGGATGCAGCTCAAGAACCAGCACAAGATAGAACTTAAGTGTCTGAAATTGGGCAGCGAGATTCAGCTCATGAACTTGACCATCAGAGCCGAAGGATGCAGCTCAAGAACCAGCACAAGATAAAACTTAAGTGTCTGAAATTGGGCAGCGAAATTCAGCTCATAAACTTGACCATCAGAGCTGAAGGATGCAGCTCAAGAACCAGCACAAGATAGAACCTAAGTGGCTGAAATTGGGCAGCGAGATTCAGCTCATGAACTTGACCCTGGGCAGGAAGATCTGTCTGTAATATTGGGCAGAAGGATGGAGCTAAAGGAACCAGAACAAGAGAAGACGGAACTGTCTGCAATAGGGGCAAAGGATGCAAACCAAGAAAGTGCTCATGTACAGATAGAACTGTCTGCAATCGGGCGTAAAGATGCAGGTCAAGAACTTGTACAGTACCAGATATAACTTTCTGCAGTTGGGCAAAAATGATGTAGCTCAATAATTTAATCACAAGAACAAATGGAACTGCCTTCAAATGGGCAAAAGAATTTAGGAGTAGAACTGTTTAGATAGAAGTGTCTGTAATAAGGCTGGCTGAGCGATTAAGCTCAGGAAAATCGTCTTTTATTTAGACTTGGGGCCAAAGTCGGTCATTGTTTTGCGTACAGTACCGTTTACTGGCTCCACACACGCAAATATCACTGCAATGCGCGTAGTCTTGTTTCCAGACCAAATGATGCTGAGTATTGATGTTCAATTACCGACTTGGCGAATACGTTTTCAACTTTGTTCACATTGATCTCTGTATACACAGTATACGGAGATCAATGTTTGTACACAACACATGGGGGTATTTTGAATCGCTAGCGAATTCTATGCGAGCACTCTGATTGGTTCAGATTCAAGCGTGTTTTCTCGGCAGCCACAGAAGGTCATTCTCATTACTTCGAGGGTTTGTACTTTGTGTTGTGTAACATTACAAAATTAATTATAGGGCATACACGACTCAAATAAAGCAAGTTTATCACAATGATACATTTTATTTCTTTACACAATTTACCCAAGCTGAGTGTATATGGTCGTTAAAACATACAATGTATGTCCCTGATGTATGTAACGGAATGAATGAGTCCTCATTTGCATCTAGCGGAGCGCCATTGGATTTCACCGCAAAAATGCACTGCATATGTATTGCGCTGCTTGCATATACATGTATGAATATAACGGTGAGAGGACGTAATCGTCAAGTTGTTAGATGTCGCAACCCGGCTGATTACGTGCCAGCCTTATACCAGCCGGGCCTTTAGAGTTCGACTGAATTTTCACGGACAAAATACGACTTTAATGACTTGTCAACAAGTCTATCTTTAATCGGGCGGAATGATGCAAGTGGGGAACTTGTACAGGAACCAGTTCGCCAAGGGGATCTAATGACACCATACACCAGTATGAGGTCATTCAAATGCCATGGACTCTACGAATTGAGATAAATCTTCAAAGAAATATATATATCTCTTTATATGAAATATCATGAAGATTTGAGGCTTTGCATGGTGGAGATACTAAATAAGGAAAGGTATGCGGAAACACCATGTGCGAATAATTTCTCAACTAAGAGAATGGTTCTTTATAGCTCGACGTTCCGGTCAGTATGCTCTCCTGAAGACGGTCAGAGCATACTGACCGGAACGTCGAGTTTATACCTCTGGTTCCTTTCAGAACCATTCTCTTAGTTGAGAAATTATTCGCACATGGTGTTTCCGCAAACCTTTCATTATATGAAATATCTTTTTTTTTCCCGCCTACATCTTTTCATAAATTTAAATGTCTAGGTCCTTATACCTTAATTTGCAAGCAATGATGTAGTCTTCACAAGTCCATCACAAGTCACCCATTGGTCCAAGGCCTATGTTGGGTTAATTTAAATGAGTTTTGTCCAAGTACGTGAGTAACAATTGAAGTCCCTCACAAGTCCCCATAAGTCATGTTAGGCCATCAGCTTGGGGTTTTGGTCAGTATCAAATCAGGGCATAAATGATTATAGTGCGCATGCGCAAGGTATACCGCTCCTAGAGTGGTAACAAGCATTTTGATGGACATTTTGAGAAAAAAAAGGTGATAACACCTAAAAAGCTGCCACCGCTGCAATGCTATCACATTTTTTCCAAATCCGGAGGTGTACTTGCCAAAAATTGCTATGATGATTATTCCCCTCATTTGATACTGGTGGCCAAAATTCTGGACCGAGGCATGATGGCCTATGACACAAGCCATGGGAATAAATTCTGACCTCAACATTCTGTTGTTTATCCCCCGTTACTTGTGACTGGACTTGTGACTTGACTTCAGAGTTACTTGCGACCGAAGTTGTATAATGATTTGTTAGGAGATATCTGGTTAATGAAATTCCAAACTTTATTCACAACGTAAAAATCAGGATGTCACAAATGTTGTTCGTTGCTATTTCGATGCACCTCTTGAGTCTGTCAGCAAGAAAATGTTAGCCTTCTTGACTATCGACATGATTTTCATTAAATAAAATGAATTTCTGTTTGTATATGTAGACGCACCAGCAACAAAAATGTGAACGTTCTTGTTAAATTGAATGCTTGTGAGAACCCACATATTAACTTGTGTGAATTGAACAAATAAGATAAGAATCATATCTCTGAAAGTGAGAGTAAATGACAAGGAAAGAAAACTAAGTCACTGTTATGTCAACCACACTGACTCTAAAAATAATCTGAATAACTAGAAAGAATAACGGAAAAGAAGACAACAAGAGTCATGTGCGAGATCAGGCGCAGATCCGGGGGTGGGGGGGGGGTAAAAAAAAACCAGCTCTGTCCCCCCAAAAAAATTATCATACAAATTCCTAAAAAATCAGTCGAAACACCCCCCCCCCCCCCCCTGTGACACCCCAAAAATTGTTTACTGGTATAATGTCCGCCTGTTCAAAATACGGTACACCATTTAGTATCGTCGAATTTTAACAGTGCCCTCTATTGAAATATGGAAATATGTTTCCATAGCGAGGGCCAATAGTAGCCCATCTGGCTTACGAAGAAACACCATTATAAATATGGGGGTATTATTACACGATCATTTTCAAGTTTCCATTTTATTTGGCAGTCCTGTTTTTAAAATTACAGTAAAAAAGCGTATAACATTGTAGATAATATTAGTACTTTTGCAACTGTCTTTGAATAAAAGGAGTAATATTTAAGTAATTATGGAAGTTGAAACTGTTACGAATAATTGTAAATCCCCTTCAAAAAATGAAGTGCGCGCCGACTGTAAACATAAGCTCCTTTTGGCCCATGTGGTTTGTTGTAGTTTAACTAATCACCCTGAAAACGAACTCGTTCGCGGTTTGTGCCCATTTTTAAGGTTACAGAACCGCAATGACAAAATGCCCGATGCACACAATGAGGTTTAGAAATATATTGTTGCATTATCAAGGGGGCCATGCCCCCCCCCCCCAAAAAAACGAAACCAATTTTTTTGTTTTATGTGACATCGCAATAAAGGCAGGCAATGAGTACACCCCCATCTTTTCCTCAAAACAAATTGGTAAAAGTGGTCAGAAATTGCCTCAGATCGCATCACAGAGCATCTAGAATCCAAAAAATTCTCGGGGCCCTTAAGCGGGCCCCGAAACCCAACGCCGTAATTTTTTGGACCCACTTTTTGGGGGGACCACACTTTTGTTGGCCCCCCCCCTAAAAAAATTGTGTTCTGGATCCACCCTTGCGGCGGACGCGAGTAAAACCACTCATTACAGACTTGATTTCAGGTCTGTCGCTATGGCTGCCATACCCCATGGCAATATTACGAGTGGAAAGTTGTCCGTTCAGCCTGTGACTTTTGGAGAGTAATATAATTTCGGGAAGAAAAAAAAAACCTGTCCCCCCCACGTTCAAGGAGCGATTTCCGCCCTTGCGTGTCTGTGACCATTCGTTGTTATCCTGTCTAGGGTCAAAACCTGTGCTGGGCCAAGTTTGTTCAAAAGGGTATCTGGTAATTCTATGCACATGGAACGGCTTAAGCTAACGAAAAAACTGAGACATCCTTTTCTTCAGAACAATTTCTTCAACTTGGACACAGTGATTTAACCACTCTCATTTTTGAAGTTGACCCCTCATGGCCCAATGCCTTCAACATGGCCAACACCTCTCTCCACACAAGGCTTTGCACGTCCAATGCGACCTTTACATATAGTCAAATTCAACCTTTTTGCACAAACCAGCCAGCAATCTTATTAGCCAGGTAAAACTTGGCCGAGTACAGGTTTGGACCCTTGACAGAAAAATAATAGATGCTCAGTAGATTCAAATAAAATTGTGTTTTCGTAACTCACACCACCAAAAACAAACGCTAATGTAACGTATAGGCAGGCACCAGACTATTCCTCATTAGCATACGTGTTTAAAAATCTTGCACATGCAAATGATCCAATACCAGGGTAAGAGAGCAGGTAGTGATGGGTGCATACTGCTCAACATCCTGGGGACGAGGTTGTACCCACAATATATTGCGACACCTGCATTTCCTTCAAAACAATTGGTGAAATAGGTTAGCGGTCACCAGCGCCATTGTATATAGCTGGCGGGGACCAGCGTAAGCAATTGAATGCGGCCAAACAAATCCACCAAAAATAGGTTTTGTACACTTTTGACTTTTGTAGATTGGTCGAAACAATTTTTAAGTTAATTAGTCATTGAAAAGATACATAGATCTTCAATTAAATTTGGTTTATCAAATCTGAATTTTCCATTAGAAATTAACAGTGAGTAGGTTATTTACCCCTCAGCCGAGACGCTTGAGGGGTATTGACATTGCCTACGGCGTCCGTCCGTCCAGAGGGGCCGTTCTGACCATACCCCGCTTGTCGGGTGATGTTCCTTTCAGGACACATCACCCCACTATTTTCACAATAGAAAAACATCACCCCAGAAGAGAATCTTTAGAAAAAGGGATAATGGGAACACAATGCTATCACCCCACAATTCCGTCTGGCTAGACCGTCCGTAGGGCCATCCGTCCGCCCGAGGACGTCTCTATAGTCCGACGGCCCATTGCTCTATACGTTCCATTGGTATAAACGTCCCATTGGTCCGACGTCCCATTGGTCCGAAGTCCCATTGGTCCGAAGTCCCATTGGTCCGAAGTCCCATTGGTCCGACGCCCCATAGAATTAGGATTAGGGTTAGGGTTAAGGTTAGGGTCAGTCAACCTGAACAGGTGGAACTACACAGTATTATGTTTCGGACCAATGGGACTTCGGACCAATGGGACTTTGGACCAATGGGACTTCGGACCAATGGGACTTTGGACCAATGGGACTTCGGACCAATCATGTACTTCGGACCAGTGGTACTTCGGACTATCAAGACGTAACCCGTCTGCCCTTCCCATGGACCACTTGTGGGGTACCCATCCTTTGTTCAAGGTACCCCGCAAATAAAATCTTTAAAAATAGGGACAATGCGACAACAATGGAGGTACGTACTGTACGGAAGTCCATCTGCATGGCTGGGATGCATCCGTCCGGGCAGCTTAGTTTTCGGATGATAACTTGAGTTAGAAATGTTGTTTGGGATTGTGACTTCCGTAGGGGGTTGCCCTTTTGATTTTGAGGGCAAAATGTCAAAGGTCAAGGTCACTGTGGTGAGTTAAAGGTGGTTCCCAGATGATAACTTGAGTCAGAAATGAAATTTTGGTGTCTAAATTAGGTAGGGGGTTTCCCTTGGGTACAGGCAAGTTGGAATTGGTTTTGGGTTCAAAAGGTCAAAGGTCAAGGTTACCGTGGTGAGGTAAAGGTAAATGGTTTCCGGGTGATAACTTGACTCTGGCTGAGGGGTTTCAACAGCAACGCTGTTATTTTTGTTTGCTGTAATATACTGATGTACCTATCTAAATTGAACATTAAAGTAGTTGCAAATAAGATATTGTAATGGGTCTGGTAGCGATCAAGGGTTTTTCAGGGTGGATTTGCGAGGGGATTTAGGTCTGATTCTTCTGACAAACAGCTACGGACTTTGGAAGGGCACAGACAGACAAACGGCAAAGTGAAATAAACACGGACACAGGTGTTGGGTTCAGGAACAATTCTCCTTATGATCAATATAACTGTATTCTACTTTATTGACCACTTTATTTCACTTACATGTACTTATTTCCTGCCAAATAAGTTGCACGAGTTACTGTCCGATCCTGTCCATCTGACGCCCAGCTGGAAAAGTGAGCTCGCTACTAAAAGCCCGCAAAAAAACCCGGCTGATTGCCCAGTAACACCAGCAACATTACACAACGCGTGGGTCACGTACGCAGCGCGCAGTGCATGACGTGACCCGGCCGTGTTCGACACACCACCCCCTCCTTTGAGAGATGTTTCCTCACATCGTCCATTTTAATTAAGAAGCAAAGCCAAACCCCTCTCTTTTAAGTCTCTCATTAGTTTTACTCACATCAGTTATTTCTCTTAAAAATCAGGCAACAATTATTGCTAATCAGTCAGGCATCAATTATTCTGAATTATTTATGACCTCCTTTTACCGGCACAAATTTTAATAAAAGTCTAACGCTCAAAGTCTCAAACTTCTTTTGGGCCAAAAATCAGTATTTTTGATGACCACGGATATGGAAAAGTTTTTAGATTCAGGAGATTTTGGGTAAAAATCTGAAATGTTTGTTTTCTCCCTGGATCCTGACTTTAGTGAGCTGAAATCTTTCAGGGATTCATTTCTGGCATCTACCCACCTCGTGTAAGCATTTGACTTAATTTCGTGAAGTTGGACTTTTTGACCCAAAATCAGTATTTTTGATGACCGCGTTTATGGAAAACTTTTCAGATTTAGACCATTTTTGGTAAAAAAACTAAAATGTTTGTTTACTGCCCAGATCCTGACTGTAGTGAGCTGAAATCTCCCTGGGATTCATTTCTGGCATCTACTCACCTTGTGTGAACTTTTGACTTGGTTTCGTGAAGTTGGATTTTTTGGCCAAAAATCAGTATTTTTCATGACCGCGGATATGGAAAACTTTTCAGATTTAGACCATTTTTGGTAAATAACTGAAATGTTTGTTTTCTCCCAGATCCTGACTATAGTGAGCTGAAATCTCTCTGGGATTCTTTTCTGGCATCTACCCACCTCATGTAAGCATTTGACTTAATTTCGTGAAGTTGGATTTTTTGGCCAAAAATCAGTATATTTGATGACCACGAGTATGGAAAACTTTTCAGATTTGGACCATTTGTGGTCCGACCTAAAATGTTTGTTTTCTGCCCAGATCCTGACTGTAGTGAGCTGAAATCTTTAGGGGATTCATTTCTGGCATCTACTCACCTTGTGTGAACTTTTGACTTGGTTTCGTGAAGTTGGAATTTTTGGCCAAAAATCAGTATTTTTCATGACCGCGGATATGGAAAACTTTTCAGATTTAGACCATTTTTGGTAAATAACTGAAATGTTTGTTTTCTTCCCAGATCCTGACTATAGTGAGCTGAAATCTCTCTGGGATTCTTTTCTGGCATCTACCCACCTCATGTAAGCATTTGACTTAATTTCGTGAAGTTGGATTTTTTGGCCAAAAATCAGTATATTTGATGACCACGAGTATGGAAAACTTTTCAGATTTGGACCATTTGTGGTCCGACCTAAAATGTTTGTTTTCTGCCCAGATCCTGACTGTAGTGAGCTGAAATCTTTAGGGGATTCATTTCTGGCATCTACTCACCTTGTGTGAACTTTTGACTTGGTTTCGTGAAGTTTGATTTTTTGGCAAAAAATCAGTATTTTTCATGACCGCGGATATGGAAAACATTTCAGATTGATACAATTTTTGTTAAAAACTAAAATGTTTGTTTGTTGCCCAGATCCTGACTGTAGTGAGCTGAAATCTCTTGGGGATTGATTTTCTGGAATCTACTCACATTGTTTGAACTTTTGACTTAATTTCGTGAAGTTGGATTTTTTGGCCAAAAATCAGTATTTTTCATAACCGCGGATATGGAAAACTTTTAAGATTGAGACCATTTTTGGTAAAAAACTAAAGTGTTTGTTTTCTGCCTGGATCCTGACTGTAGTGAGCTGAAATCTCTTGGGGATTCATTTCTGGCATCTACTCACCTTGTGTGAACTTTTGACTTGGTTTCGTGAAGTTAGATTTTTTGTCCAAAAATCAGTATTTTTCATGACCGCGGATATGGAAAACTTTTAAGATTGAGACCATTTTTGGTTAATAACTGAAATGTTTGTTTTCTTCCCAGATCCTGACTACAGTGAGCTGAAATCTCCCTGGGATTCATTTCTGGCATCTACCCACCTCGTGTAAGCATTTGAATTGGTTTCGTGAAGTTAGATTTTTTGACGCAAAATCAGTATTTTTGATGACCGCGGATATGGAAAACTTTTCAGATTTAGACCATTTTTGGTAAATAACTGAAATGTTTGTTTTCTACCCAGATCCTGACTATAGTGAGCTGAAATCTCTCTGGGATTCTTTTCTGGCATCTACCCACCTCATGTAAGCATTTGACTTAATTTCGTGAAGTTGGATTTTTTGGCCAAAAATCAGTATATTTGATGACCACGAGTATGGAAAACTTTTCAGATTTGGACCATTTGTGGTCCGACCTAAAATGTTTGTTTTCTGCCCAGATCCTGACTGTAGTGAGCCGAAATCTTTAGGGGAAAACTTTTAAGATTGAGACCATTTTTGGTAAAAAACTAAAATGTTTGTTTTTTGCCCCGATCCTGACTGTAGAGAGCTGAAATCTCTTGGGGATTCATTTCTGGCATCTACTCACCTTGTGTGAACTTTTGACTTGGTTTCGTAAAGTTAGATTTTTTGTCCAAAAATCAGTATTTTTCATGACCGCGGATATGGAAAACTTTTAAGATTGAGACCATTTTTGGTTAATAACTGAAATGTTTGTTTTCTTCCCAGATCCTGACTACAGTGAGCTGAAATCTCCCTGGGATTCATTTCTGGCATCTACCCACCTCGTGTAAGCATTTGAATTGGTTTCGTGAAGTTAGATTTTTTGACGCAAAATCAGTATTTTTGATGACCGCGGATATGGAAAACTTTTCAGATTTAGACCATTTTTGGTAAATAACTGAAATGTTTGTTTTCTACCCAGATCCTGACTATAGTGAGCTGAAATCTCTCTGGGATTCTTTTCTGGCATCTACCCACCTCATGTAAGCATTTGACTTAATTTCGTGAAGTTGGATTTTTTGGCCAAAAATCAGTATATTTGATGACCACGAGTATGGAAAACTTTTCAGATTTGGACCATTTGTGGTCCGACCTAAAATGTTTGTTTTCTGCCCAGATCCTGACTGTAGTGAGCCGAAATCTTTAGGGGAAAACTTTTAAGATTGAGACCATTTTTGGTAAAAAACTAAAATGTTTGTTTTTTGCCCCGATCCTGACTGTAGAGAGCTGAAATCTCTTGGGGATTCATTTCTGGCATCTACTCACCTTGTGTGAACTTTTGACTTGGTTTCGTAAAGTTAGATTTTTTGTCCAAAAATCAGTATTTTTCATGACCGCGGATATGGAAAACTTTTAAGATTGAGACCATTTTTGGTTAATAACTGAAATGTTTGTTTTCTTCCCAGATCCTGACTACAGTGAGCTGAAATCTCGCTGGGATTCATTTCTGGCATCTACCTACCTCGTGTAAGCATTTGACTTAATTTCGTGAAGTTGGACTTTTTGACGCAAAATCAGTATTTTTCATGACCGCGGATATGGAAAACTTTTCAGATTTGGACCATTAGTGGTCCAAACTGAATTGTTTGTTTTCTGCCTGGATCCTGACTGTAGTGAGCTGAAATCTCTTGGGGATTCATTTCTGGCGTCTACTCACCTTGTGTGAACTTTTGACTTGGTTTCGTGAAGTTGGAATTTTTGGCCAAAAATCAGTATTTTTCATGACCGCGGATATGGAAAACTTTTCAGATTTAGACCATTTTTGGTAAATAACTGAAATGTTTGTTTTCTTCCCAGATCCTGACTAAAGTGAGCTGAAATCTCTCTGGGATTCTTTTCTGGCATCTACCCACCTCATGTAAGCATTTGACTTAATTTCGTGAAGTTGGATTTTTTGGCCAAAAATCAGTATATTTGATGACCACGAGTATGGAAAACTTTTCAGATTTGGACCATTTGTGGTCCGACCTAAAATGTTTGTTTTCTGCCCAGATCCTGACTGTAGTGAGCTGAAATCTCTTGGGGATTCATTTCTGGCGTCTACTCACCTTGTGTGAACTTTTGACTTGGTTTCGTGAAGTTAGATTTTTTGGCCAAAAATCTGTATTTTTTATGACCGCGGATATGCAAAAATTTTAAGCAATTCTGGCCTCTAGGCACCTCGTGTAAACTTTTGAGCAATTTTTGTGGACTTGGATTTTTGGGTCAAAAAATGACTTTTTCGATGATGCCGGCTATGGAAAACTTTGAAGTTTTGGGGACATTTTATAAAAATCCAAAAAGTTTGGTTTTCTCAGTGGATACTGAATGTAATGAGTTGAACTCTTCAGGGAATTCATTTCTGGCCTGAGGGCATCTCGTGTAAACTTTTAATCAATTTTTGTCGACTTGGATTTTTGGGTCAAAAACTGACTTTTTTGATGATGCCGGCTATTAAAAACGTTGAAGTTTTGGGGACATTTTATAAAAAGCCAAAAAGTTGTTTTTTTCTCTGGTTACTGAATGTAATAAGTTGTACTCTCCAGGGAATTCATTGATGGCCTCTAGGCACCTTTGTGTAAACTTTTTAGCAATTTTTGTCAACTTGGATTTTTGGGTTAAAAACTGACTTTTTTGATGATGCCGGCTATGGAAAAATTTGAAATTTTGGGGACATCAATAAAAAAAGCCAAAAAGTTTGGTTTTCTTAGTGGATACTGAATGTAATGAGTTGAACTCTTCAGGGAATTCAATTCTGGCCTCTAGGTACCTCGTGTTAACTTTTGAGCAATTTTTGTCGAGTCAGATTTTTGGGTCAAAAACTGCTTTTTTCGATGATGCCGGCTATGGAAAACATTGAAATTTTGGGGACATTTTATAAAAAGCCAAAAAGTTTGGTTTTCTCTCTGGATACTCAATGTAATGAGTTGAACTCTTCAGGGAATTCATTTATGGCCTGAGGGCACCTCGTGTAAACTTTGGAGCAATTTTTGTCGACTTGGTTTTTTGGTCAAAAACTGATTTTTTCGATGATGCCGGCTATGGAAAACGTTGAAGTTTTGGGGACATCAATATAAAAAGCCAAAAAGTTTGGTTTTCTCTCTGGATACTCAATGTAATGAGTTGAACTCTTCAGGGAATTCAAGTCTGGCCTCTAGGCACCTCGTGTAAACTTTTGAGCAATATTTGTTGACTTGGATTTTTGGGTCAAAAACTGACTTTTTCGATGATGCCGGCTGTGGAAAACTTTGAAGTTTTGGGGACATTTTATAAAAAGCCAAAAAGTTTGGTTTCCTTAGTGGATACTCAATGTAATGAGTTGAACTCTTCAAGGAATTCCATTCTGGCTTCAAAGCACCTGGTCTAAACTTTTGAGCAATTTTTGTCGAGTTGTGTTTTTGGGTCAAAAACTGAATTTTTCGATGATGCCGGCTATGGAAAACGTTGAAGTTTTGGCGACATTTTATAAAAAGCCAAAAAGTTTGGTTTTCTCAGTGGATACTGAATGTAATGAGTTGAACTCTTCAGGGAATTCAATTCTGGCCTCTCGGCACCTCATGTAAACTTTTGAGCAATTTTTGTTGACTTGGATTTTTGGGTCAAAAACTGACTTTTTTCGATGATGCCGGCTATGGAAAACTTTGAAGTTTTGGGGACATCTTATAAAAAGCCAAAAAGTTTGGTTTTCTTAGTGGATACTGACTTTAATGAGTTGAACTCTTCAGGGAATTCAATTCTGGCCTCTAAGTACCTGGTGTAAACTTTTGAGCAATTTTTTTTCGAGTTGGATTTTTTGGTCAAAAACTGACTTTTTCGATGATGCCGTCTGTGGAAAACTTTGAAGTTTTTAGAGACATTTTATAAAAAGCCAAAAAGTTTGGTTTCCTCAGTGGATACTCAATGTAATGAGTTGAACTCTTCATGGAATTCAAGTCTGGCATCAAGGCACCTTTGTGTAAACTTTTGAGCAATTTTTGTTGACTTGGATTTTTGGGTCAAAAACTGACTTTTTTCGATGATGCTGGCTATTCAAAACTTTGAAGTTTTGGGGACATCTTATAAAAAGCCAAAAAGTTTGGTTTTCTTAGTGGATACTGAATGTAATCAGTTGAACTCTTCTGGGAATTCAATTCTGGCCTCTAGGTACCTGGTGTAAACTTTTGAGCAATTTTTTTTCGAGTTGGATTTTTTGTTCAAAAACTGACTTTTTCGATGATGCCGGCTATGGAGAACGTTGAAGTTTTGGGGACATTTTATAAAAAACCAAAAAGTTGGGTTTTGTCAGTGGATACTGAATGTAATGAGTTGAACTCTTCAGGCACTTCAATTCCGGCCTCTAGGCACCTGGTGTTAACTTTTGAGCAATTTTTGTCAAGTTGGATTTTTGGGTCAAAAATTGACTTTTTCGATGATGCCGGCTATGGAAAACGTTGAAGTTTTGGGGACATTTTATAAAAAGCCAAAAAGGTTGGTTTTCTCAGTGGATACTGAATGTAATGAGTTGAACTCTTCAGGGAATTCCATTCTGGCCTCAAAGCACCTGGTCTAAACTTTTGAGCAATTTTTGTCGAGTTAGATTTTTGGGTCAAAAACTGAATTTTTTGATAATGCCGGCTATGGAAAACGTTGAAGTTTTGGCGACATTTTATAAAAAGCCAAAAAGTTTGGTTTTCTTTGTCGATACTGAATGTAATGAGTTGAACTCTTCAGGGAATTCAATTCTGGCCTGGTAGGCACCTCGTGTAAACCTTTGAGCAATTTTTGTCGAGTTAGATTTTTGGGTCAAAAACTGAATTTTTTGATAATGCCAGCTATGGAAAACGTTGAAGTTTTGGCGACATTTTATAAAAAGCCAAAAAGTTTGGTTTTCTCAGTGGATACTCAATGTAATGAGTTGAACTCTTCAGGCAATTCATTTCTGGCCTGTGGGCACCTCGTGTAATTTTTGAGCAATATTTGTCGTGTCGGATTTTTGGGTCAAAAACTGACTTTTTGATGATGCCGACTATGGCAAACTTTGAAGTTTTGGGGACATCTTATAAAAAGCCAAAAAGTTTGGTTTTCTTAGTGGATACTGAATGTAATGAGGTGAACTCTTCAGGGAATTCAATTCTGGCCTCTAGGTACCTGGTGTTAACTTTTGAGAAATTTTTTTTCGAGTTGGGTTTTTTGTTCAAAAACTGACTTTTTCGATGATGCCGGCTATGGAGAACGTTGAAGTTGTGGGGACATTTTATAAAAACCCAAAAAGTTGGGTTTTGTCAGTGGATACTGAATGTAATGAGTTGAACTCTTCAGGCACTTCAATTCTGGCCTCTAGGCACCTTGTGTAAACTTTTGAGCAATTTTTGTCAAGTTGGATTTTTTGGTCAAAATTGACTTTTTCGATGATGCCGGCTATGGAAAACGTTGAAGTTTTGGGGACATTTTATTAAAAGCCAAAAAGGTTGATTTTCTCAGTGGATACTGAATGTAATGAGTTGAACTCTTCAGGGAATTCAAGTCTGGCCTCTAGGCACCTGGTGTAAACTTTTGAGCAATTTTTTTGGCTTGTATTTTTGGGTCAAAAAACTGCTTTTTTCGATGATGCCGGCTATAGAAAACATTGAAGTTTTGGGGACATTTTATGAAAAGCCAAAAAGTTTGGTTTTCTCTCTGAATACTGAATGTAATGAGTTGAACTCTTCAGGCACTTCAATTCCGGCCTCTAGGCACCTTGTGTAAACTTTTGAGCAATTTTTGTCAAGTTGGATTTTTTGGTCAAAAATTGACTTTTTCAATGATGCCGGCAATGGAAAACATTGAAGTTTTGGGGACATTTTATAAAAAGCCAACAATATTGGTTTTCTCAGTGGATACTGAATGTTATAAGTTGAACTCTTCAGGGAATTCAATTCTGGCCTCTAGGCACCTGGTGTAAACGTTTGAGCAATTTTTGTCAAGTTGGATTTTTGGGTCAAAAACTGCTTTTTTCGATGATGCCGGCTATGGAAAACATTGAAGTTTTGGGGACATTTTATAAAAAGCCAAAAAGTTTGGTTTTCTCAGTGGATACTCAATGTAATGAGTTGAATTATTCAGGGAATGCAACTCTGGCCTTTAGGCACCTCGTGTAAACTTTTGAGCAATTTCTGTCGACTTGGATTTTTGGGTCAAAAACTGACTTTTTCGATGATGCCGGCTATGGAAAACGTTGAAGTTTCGGGGACATTTTATAAAAAAGCCAAAAAGGTTGATTTTCTCAGTGGATACTGAATGTAATAAGTTGAATTCTTCAGGGAATTCATTGCTGGCCTGTGGGCACCTCGTGTAAACTTTTGACCAATTTTTGTCGACTTGGATTTTTGGGTCAAAAACTGACTTTTTTTTATGATGCCGGCTATGGAAAACTTTGAAGTTTTGGGGACATTTTATAAAAAGCCAACAATTTAGGTTTTTCTCAGTGGATACTGAGTGGATACTGAATGCAATGAGTTGAACTTTTCAGGGAATTCAATTCTGGCCTCTGGGCACCTTGTGTAAACTTTTGAGCAATTTTTGTCAAGTTGAATTTTTGGGTCAAAAACTGACTTTTTCGATGTTGCCGGCTATGGAAAACGTTGAAGTTTTGGGGACATTTTATAAAAAGCTAAAAATGTTGGTTTTCTCTCTGAATACTGAATGTAATGAGTTGAACTCTTCAGGGAATTCATTCATGGCCTGTGGGTACCTCGTGTAAACTTTTTAAGCAATTTTGTCGACTTGTATTTTTGGGTCAAAAACTGACTTTTTCGATGATGCCGGCTATAGAAAATGTTGAAATTTCGGAGACATTTTATAAAAAAGCCAAAAAGTTTGGTTTTCTCAGTGGATACTGAATGTAATGAGTTGAACTCTTCAGGGAATTCATATCTGGCCTATAGGCACCTGGTGGAAACCTTTGAGCAATTTATGTTGACTTGGATTTTTGGGTCAAAAACTGACTTTTTCGATGATGCCGGCTATGGAAAACGTTGAAGTGTTGGGGACATTTTACAAAACGCCAAAAAGTTTTGTTTTCTCAGTGGATACTGAATGTAATAAGTTGAATTCTTCAGGGAATTCATTGCTGGCCTGTGGGCACCTCGTGTAAACTTTTGACCAATTTTTGTCGACTTGGATTTTTCGGTCAAAAACTGACTTTTTTTGATGATGCCGGCTATGGAAAACTTTGAAGTTTTGGGGACATTTTATAAAAAACCAACAAGTTAGGTTTTTCTCAGTGGATACTGAGTGGATACTGAATGCAATGAGTTGAACTTTTCAGGGAATTCAATTCTGGCCTCTGGGCACCTTGTGTAAACTTTTGAGCAATTTTTGTCAAGTTGAATTTTTGGGTCAAAAACTGACTTTTTCGATGATGCCGGCTATGGAAAACGTTGAAGTTTTGGGACATTTTATAAAAAGCTAAAAATGTTGGTTTTCTCTCTGAATACTGAATGTAATGAGTTGAACTCTTCAGGGAATTCATTCATGGCCTGTGGGGGCCTCGTGTAAACTTTTTAAGCAATTTTTGTCGACTTGTATTTTTGGGTCAAAAACTGACTTTTTTTGATGATGCGGCTATAGAAAATGTTGAAATTTCGGAGACATTTTATAAAAAAGCCAAAAAGTTTGGTTTTCTCAGTGGATACTGAATGTAATGAGTTGAACTCTTCAGGGAATTCATTTCTGGCCTATAGGCACCTGGTGGAAACCTTTGAGCAATTTATGTTGACTTGGATTTTTGGGTCAAAAACTGACTTTTTCGATGATGCCGGCTATTGAAAACGTTGAAGTGTTGGGGAAATTTTACAAAACGCCAAAAAGTTTGGTTTTCTCAGTGGATACTGAATGTAATGAGTTGAACTCTTCAGGGAATTCAATTTTGGCCTCTGGGCACCTGGTGTTAACTTGTAAGCAATTTTTTTCGAGTTGGATTTTTGGGTCAAAAACTGACTTTTTCGATGATGCCGGCTATGGAAAACATTGAAGTTTTGGAGACATTTTATAAAAAGCCAAAAAGTTTGGTTTTCTCAGTGGATACTGAATGTAATGAGTTGAACTATTCAGGGAATTCATTTCTGAACTCTAGGCACCTGGTTGTAAACGTTTGAGCAATTTTTGTCAAGTTGGATTTTTGGGTCAAAAACTTACTTTTTTTGATGATGCCGGCTATGGAAAACATTGAAGTTTTGGGGACATTTTATAAAAAGCCAAAAAGTTTGGTTTTCTCAGTGGATACTGAATGTAATGAGTTAAACTCTTCAGGGAATTCATTTCTGGCCTCTAGGCACCTGGTGTAAACTTTTGAGCAATTTTTGTCAAGTTGGATTTTTTGGTCAAAAATTGACTTTTTTTGATGATGCCGGCTATGGAAAACGTTGAAGTTTTGGGGACATTTTATAAAAAGCCAACAATATTGGTTTTCTCAGTGGATACTGAATGTTATAAGTTGAACTCTTCAGGGAATTCAATTCTGGCCTCTAGGCACCTGGTGTAAACGTTTGAGCAATTTTTGTCAAGTTGGATTTTTGGGTCAAAAACTGCTTTTTTCGATGATGCCGGCTATGGAAAACATTGAAGTTTTGGGGACATTTTATAAAAAGCCAAAAAGTTTGGTTTTCTCAGTGGATACTGAATGTAATGAGTTGAACTCTTCAGGGAATTCATTTCTGAACTCTAGGCACCTGGTGTTAACTTGTAAGCAATTTTTTTCGAGTTGGATTTTTGGGTCAAAAACTGACTTTTTCGATGATGCCGGCTATGGAAAACATTGATGTTTGGGGACATTTTATAAAAAGCCAAAAAGTTTAGTTTTCTCAGTGGATACTGAATGTAATGAGTTGAACTCTTCAGGGAATTCATTTTTGGCCTTGAGGCACCTGGTGTAAACTTTTGAGCAATTTTTGTCGAGTTGGATTTTTGGGTCAAAATCTGACTTTTTCGATGATGCCGGCTATGGAAAAACATTGAAGTTTTGGGGACATTTGATAAAAAAAGCCAAAAAGTTTGGTTTTCTCAGTGGATACTGAATGTAATGAGTTGAAATCTTCAGGGAATTCATATCTGGCCTCTAGGCACCTGGTGTAAACTTTTGAGCAATTTTTGTCAAGTTGGATTTTTGGGTCAAAAACTGACTTTTCGATGATGCCGGCTATGGAAAACATTGAAGTTTTGGGGACATTTTATAAAATGCCAAAAAGTTTGGTATTCTCAGTGGATACTGAATGTAATGAGTTGAACATTTCAGGGAATTCATTTCTGGCCTCTAGGCACCTGGTGTAAACTTTTGAGCAATTTTTGTCGAGTTGGATTTTGAGTCAAAAACTGACTTTTTCGATGATGCCGGCTATGGAAAACATTGAAGTTTTGGGGACATTTTATAAAAAGCCAAAAAGTTTGGTTTTCTCAGTGGATACTGAATGTAATGAGTTGAACTCTTCAGGGAATTAATTTCTGGCCTCTAGGCACCTCGTGTAAACTTTTGAGCAATTTTTGTCGAGTTGTATTTTTGGGTCAAAATGCCGGCTATAGAAAATGTTGAAATTTCGGAGACATTTTATAAAAAAGCCTTCTCAGTGGATACTGAATGTAATGAGTTGAACTCTTCAGGGAATTCATTTCTGGCCTATAGGCACCTGGTGGAAACCTTGAGAATGTTGACTTGGATGGGTTGAATGATGCCGGCTATGGAAAACGTTGAAGTGTTGGGGACATTTTACAAAACGCCAAAAAGTTTGGTTTTCTCAGTGGATACTGAATGTAATAAGTTGAATTCTTCAGGGA
>NW_024037068.1:17914721-17968999 GCF_015706575.1 Patiria miniata
TTTCTCAGTGGATACTGAATGTAATGAGTTGAACTCTTCAGGGAATTCATTTCTGGCCTCTAGGCACCTGGTGTAAACTTTTGAGCAATTTTTGTCACGTTGGATTTTTGGGTCAAAAACTGACTTTTCGATGATGCCGGCTATGGAAAAATTGAAGTTTTGGGACATTTTATAAAAAGCCAAAAAGTTTGGTTTTCTCAGTGGATACTGAATGTAATGAGTTGAACATTCAGGGAATTCATTTCTGGCCTCTAGGCACCTGGTGTAAACTTTTGAGCAATTTTGTCGAGTTGGATTTTTTGGGTCAAAAACTGACTTTTTCGATGATGCCGGCTATGGAAAACATTCAAGTTTTGGGGACATTTATAAAAGCCAAAAAGTTTGGTTTTCTCAGTGGATACTGAATGTAATGAGTTGAACTCTTCAGGGAATTAATTTCTGGCCTCTAGGCACCTGGTGTAAACTTTTGAGCAATTTTTGTCGATCGAGTTTGATTTTTGGGTCAAAAACTGACTTTTTCGATGATGCCGGCTATGGAAAACATTGAAGTTTTGGGGACATTTTATAAAAAGCCAAAAAGTTTGGTTTACTCAGTGGATACTGAATGTAATGAGTTGAACTCTTCAGGGAATTCATTTCTGGCCTCTAGGCACCTGGTGTAAACTTTTGAGCAATTTTGTCGAGTTGGATTTTGGGTCAAAAAACTGACTTTTTCGATGATGCCGGCTATGGAAAACATTGAAGTTTTGGGAATTTTAAAAAAGCCAAAAAGTTTGGTTTTCTCAGTGGATACTGAATGTAATGAGTTGAACTCTTCAGGGAATTCATTTCTGGCCTCTAGGCACCTGGTGTAAACTTTTGAGCAATTTTTGTCGAGTGGATTTTTGGGTCAAAAACTGACTTTTTCGATGATGCCGGCTATGGAAAACATTGAAGTTTTGGGGACATTTTATAAAAAGCCAAAAAGTTTGGTTTTCTCAGTGGATACTGAATGTAATGAGTTGAACTCTTCAGGGAATTCATTTCTGGCCTCTAGGCACCTGGTGTAAACTTTTGAGCAATTTTTGTCGAGTTGGATTTTTGGGTCAAAAACTGACTTTTTCGATGATGCCGGCTATGGAAAACATTGAAGTTTTGGGGACATTTTATAAAAGCCAAAAAGTTTGGTTTACTCAGTGGATACTGAATGTAATGAGTTGAACTCTTCAGGGAATTCAATCTGGCCTCTAGGCACCTGGTGTAAACTTTTGAGCAATTTTTGTCGAGTTGGATTTTGGGTCAAAAACTGACTTTTTCGATGATGCCGGCTATGGAAAACATTGAAGTTTTGGGGACATTTTATAAAAAGCCAAAAAGTTTGGTTTTCTCAGTGGATACTGAATGTAATGAGTTGAACTCTTCAGGGAATTCAGTTTTGGCCTCTAGGCACCTGGTGTAAACTTTTGAGCAATTTTTGTCGAGTTGGATTTTTGGGTCAAAAACTGACTTTTTCGATGATGCCGGCTATGGAAAACATTGAAGTTTTGGGGACATTTTATAAAAGCCAAAAAGTTTGGTTTACTCAGTGGATACTGAATGTAATGAGTTGAACTCTTCAGGGAATTCATATCTGGCCTCTAGGCACCTGGTGTAAACTTTTGAGCAATTTTTGTCGAGTTGGATTTTTGGGTCAAAAACTGACTTTTTTTCGATGATGCCGGCTATGGAAAACATTGAAGTTTGGGGACATTTTATTAAAGCCAAAAAGTTTGTTTTCTCAGTGGATACTGAATGTAATGAGTTGAACTCTTCAGGGAATTCAAGTCTGGCCTCTAGGCACCTGGTGTAAACTTTTGAGCAATTTTTGTTGGCTTGGATTTTTGGGTCAAAAACTGACTTTTTCGATGATGCCGGCTATGGAAAACATTGAAGTTTTGGGACATTTTATGAAAAGCCAAAAAGTTTGGTTTTCATCTGGATACTGAATGTAATGAGTTGAACTCTTCAGGCAATTCAATTCTGGCCTCTAGGCACCTGGTGTAAACTTTTGAGCAATTTTGTCGAGTTGGATTTTTGGGTCAAAAACTGACTTTTTCGATGATGCCGGCTATGGAAAACATTGAAGTTTTGGGGACATTTATAAAAAGCCAAAATATTGGTTTTCTCAGTGGATACTGAATGTTATGAGTTGAACTTTCAGGGAATTCAATTCTGGCCTCTAGGCACCTGGTGTAAACTTTTGAGCAATTTTTGTCGAGTTGGATTTTGGGTCAAAAACTGACTTTTTCGATGATGCCGGCTATGGAAAACATTGAAGTTTTGGGGACATTTTATAAAAAGCAAAAAGTTTGTTTTCTCAGTGGATACTGAATGTAATGAGTTGAACTCTTCAGGGAATTCATTTCTGGCCTCTAGGCACCTGGTGTAACTTTTGAGCAATTTTTTCGAGTTGGATTTTTGGGTCAAAAACTGACTTTTTCGATGATGCCGGCTATGGAAAACATTGAAGTTTGGGGACATTTTATAAAAGCCAAAAAGTTTGGTTTTTCAGTGGGACTGAATGTAATGAGTTGAACTCTTCAGGAATTCATTTCTGGCCTTTAGGCACCTGGTGTAAACTTTGAGCAATTTTTGTCCAGTTGGTTTTTGGGTCAAAAACTGACTTTTTCGATGATGCGGCTATGGAAAACATTGAAGTTTTGGGGACATTTGATAAAAAAAGCCAAAAAGTTTGGTTTTCTCAGTGGATACTGAATGTAATGAGTTGAACTCTTCAGGGAATTCATTTCTGGCCTCTAGGCACCTTGTGTAAACTTTTGAGCAATTTTGTCGAGTTGATTTGTTGTTTTGTGTCAAAAACTGACTTTTTCGATGATGCCGGCTATGGAAAACATTGAAGTTTGGGGACATTTTATAAAAAGCCAAAAAGTTTGTTTACTCAGTGGATACTGAATGTAATGAGTTGAACTCTTCAGGGAATTCATTTCTGGCCTCTAGGCACCTGGTTTAACTTTTGAGCAATTTTTGTCGAGTTGGATTTTTGGGTCAAAAACTGACTTTTTCGATGATGCCGGCTATGGAAAACATTGAAGTTTTGGGGACATTTTATAAAATGCCAAAAAGTTTGATTTTCTCAGTGGATACTGAATGTAATGAGTTGAACTCTTCAGGGAATTCATTTCTGGCCTCTAGGCACCTGGTGTTAACTTTTGAGCAATTTTGTCGAGTTGGATTTTGGGTCAAAAACTGACTTTTTCGATGATGCCGGCTATGGAAAACATTGAAGTTTTGGGGACATTTATAAAAAGCCAAAAAGTTTGGTTTTCTCAGTGGATACTGAATGTTATGAGTTGAACTCTTCAGGGAATTCATTTCTGGCCTCTAGGCACCTGGTGTAAACTTTTGAGCAATTTTTGTCGAGTTGGATTTTTGGGTCAAAAACTGACTTTTTCGATGATGCCGGCTATGGAAAACATTGAAGTTTTGGGACATTTTTATAAAAAGCCAAAAAGTTTGGTTTTACTCAGTGGATACTGAATGTAATGAGTTGAACTCTTCAGGGAATTCATTCTGGCCTCTAGGCACCTGGTGTAAACTTTTGAGCAATTTTTGTCGAGTTGGATTTTTGGGTCAAAAACTGACTTTTTCGATGATGCCGGCTATGGAAAACATTGAAGTTTTGGGGACATTTTATAAAAAGCCAAAAGTTTGGTTTTCTCAGTGGATACTGAATGTAATGAGTTGAACTCTTCAGGGAATTCATTTTGGCCTCTAGGCACCTGGTGTAAACTTTTGAGCAATTTTTGTCGAGTTGGATTTTTTGGGTCAAAAACTGACTTTTTTCGATGATGCCGGCTATGGAAAACATTGAAGTTTTGGGGACATTTTATAAAAAGCCAAAAAGTTTGGTTTTCTCAGTGGATACTGAATGTAATGAGTTGAACTCTTCAGGGAATTCATATCTGGCCTCTAGGCACCTGGTGTAAACTTTTGAGCAATTTTTGTCGAGTTGGATTTTGGGTCAAAAACTGACTTTTTCGATGATGCCGGCTATGGAAAACATTGAAGTTTTGGGGACATTTATTAAAAGCCAAAAAGTTTGGTTTTCTCAGTGGATACTGAATGTAATGAGTTGAACTCTTCAGGGAATTCAATTCTGGCCTCTAGGCACCTGGTGTAAACTTTTGAGCAATTTTTGTCGATTGTATTTTTGGGTCAAAAACTGACTTTTTTCGATGATGCCGGCTATGGAAAACATTGAATTTTGGGGACATTTTATAAAAAGCCAAAAAGTTTGGTTTTCTCAGTGAATACTGAATGTAATGAGTTGAACTCTTCAGGAATTCAATTCTGGCCTCTAGGCACCTTGTGTAAACTTTTGAGCAATTTTTGTCGAGTTGGATTTTTGGGTCAAAAACTGACTTTTTCGATGATGCCGGCTATGGAAAACATTGAAGTTTTGGGGACATTTATAAAAAAAGCCAAAAATTTGGTTTTCTCAGTGGATACTGAATGTATGAGTTGAACTCTTCAGGGAATTCATTTTGGCCTCTAGGCACCTGGTGTAAACTTTTGAGCAATTTTTGTCGAGTTGGATTTTGGGTCAAAAAACTGACTTTTTCGATGATGCCGGCTATGGAAAACATTGAAGTTTTGGGGACATTTTATAAAAAGCCAAAAAGTTTGGTTTTCTCAGTGGATACTGAATGTAATGAGTTGAACTCTTCAGGGAATTCATTTCTGGCCTCTAGGCACCTGGTGTAAACTTTTGAGCAATTTTTTTCGAGTTGGATTTTTGGGTCAAAAACTGACTTTTTCGATGATGCCGGCTATGGAAAACATTGAAGTTTTGGGGACATTTTATAAAAAGCCAAAAAGTTTGTTTTCTCAGTGGATACTGAATGTAATGAGTTGAACTCTTCAGGGAATTCATTTTTGGCCTCTAGGCACCTGGTGTTAACTTTTGAGCAATTTTTGTCGAGTTGGTTTTTTGGGTCAAAAACTGACTTTTTCGATGATGCCGGCTATGGAAAACATTGAAGTTTTGGGGACATTTGATAAAAAAGCCAAAAAGTTTGGTTTTCTCAGTGGATACTGAATGTAATGAGTTGAACTCTTCAGGGAATTCATTTCTGGCCTCTAGGCACCTGGTGTAAACTTTTGAGCAATTTTTGTCGAGTTGGATTTTTGGGTCAAAAACTGACTTTTTCGATGATGCCGGCTATGGAAAACATTGAAGTTTTGGGGACATTTTATAAAAAGCCAAAAAGTTTGGTTTTCTCAGTGGATACTGAATGTAATGAGTTGAACTCTTCAGGGAATTCATTTCTGGCCTCTAGGCACCTGGTGTAAACTTTTGAGCAATTTTTGTCGAGTTGGATTTTTGGGTCAAAAACTGACTTTTTCGATGATGCCGGCTATGGAAAACATTGAAGTTTTGGGGACATTTTATAAAATGCCAAAAAGTTTGGTTTCTCAGTGGATACTGAATGTAATGAGTTGAACTCTTCAGGGAATTCATTTCTGGCCTCTAGGCACCTGGTGTAAACTTTTGAGCAATTTTTGTCGAGTTGGATTTTTGGGTCAAAAACTGACTTTTCGATGATGCCGGCTATGGAAAACATTGAAGTTTTGGGGACATTTTATAAAAAGCCAAAAAGTTTGGTTTTCTCAGTGGATACTGAATGTAATGAGTTGAACTCTTCAGGGAATTATTTCTGGCCTCTAGGCACCTGGTGTAAACTTTGAGCAATTTTTGTCGAGTTGATTTTTGGGTCAAAAACTGACTTTTCGATGATGCCGGCTATGGAAAACATTGAAGTTTGGGGACATTTTATAAAAAGCCAAAAAGTTTGGTTTACTCAGTGGATACTGAATGTAATGAGTTGAACTCTTCAGGGAATTCATTTCTGGCCTCTAGGCACCTGGTGTAAACTTTTGAGCAATTTTGTCTAGTTGGATTTTTGGGTCAAAAACTGACTTTTTCGATGATGCCGGCTATGGAAAACATTGAAGTTTTGGGGACATTTTATAAAAAGCCAAAAGTTTGTTTTCTCAGTGGATACTGAATGTAATGAGTTGAACTCTTCAGGGAATTCATTTCTGGCCTCTAGGCACCTGGTGTAAACTTTTGAGCAATTTTTGTCGAGTTGGATTTTTGGGTCAAAAACTGACTTTTTCGATGATGCCGGCTATGGAAAACATTGAAGTTTTGGGGACATTTTATAAAAAGCCAAAAAGTTTGGTTTCTCAGTGGATACTGAATGTAATGAGTTGAACTCTTCAGGGAATTCATTCTGGCCTCTAGGCACCTGGTGTAAACTTTTGAGCAATTTTTGTCGAGTTGGATTTTTGGGTCAAAAACTGACTTTTTCGATGATGCCGGCTATGGAAAACATTGAAGTTTTGGGGACATTTTATAAAAAAGCCAAAAGTTTGGTTTTCTCAGTGGATACTGAATGTAATGAGTTGAACTCTTCAGGGAATTCATATCTGGCCTCTAGGCACCTGGTGTAAACTTTTGAGCAATTTTTGTCAAGTTGGATTTTTTGGTAAAAAACTGACTTTTTCGATGATGCGGCTATGGAAAACATTGAAGTTTTGGGGACATTTTATAAAAGCCAAAAGGTTGTTTTTCTCAGTGGATACTGAATGTAATGAGTTGAACTCTTCAGGGAATTCAATTCTGGCCTCTAGGCACCTGGTGTAAACTTTTGAGCAATTTTTGTTGGCTTGGATTTTTGGTCAAAAACTGACTTTTTCGATGATGCCGGCTATGGAAAACATTGAAGTTTTGGGGACATTTTTAAAAAGCCAAAAAGTTTGGTTTTCTCTTGAATACTGAATGTAATGAGTTGAACTCTTCAGGCAATTCATTCGGCCTCTAGGCACCTTGTGTAAACTTTTGAGCAATTTTTCGTCAAGTTGGATTTTTGGGTCAAAAACTGACTTTTTCGATGATGCCGGCTATGGAAAACATTGAAGTTTTGGGGACATTTTATAAAAAGCCAAAAATTGGTTTTCTCAGTGGATACTGAATGTAATGAGTTGAACTCTTCAGGGAATTCAATTCTGGCCTCTAGGCACCTGGTGTAAACTTTTGAGCAATTTTTGTCAAGTTGGATTTTTGGGTCAAAAACTGACTTTTTCGATGATGCCGGCTATGGAAAACATTGAAGTTTTGGGACATTTATAAAAAGCCAAAAAGTTTGGTTTTCTCAGTGGATACTGAATGTAATGAGTTGAACTCTTCAGGGAATTCATTTCTGCCTCTAGGCACCTGGTGTTAACTTGTTGAGCAATTTTTTTCGAGTTGGATTTTTGGGTCAAAAACTGACTTTTTCGATGATGCCGGCTATGGAAAACATTGAAGTTTTGGGGACATTTTATAAAAAGCCAAAAAGTTTGGTTTTCTCAGTGGATACTGAATGTAATGAGTTGAACTCTTCAGGGAATTCATTTCTGGCCTTAGGCACCTGGTGTAAACTTTTGAGCAATTTTTGTCCGAGTTGGTTTTTTGGGTCAAAAACTGACTTTTTCGATGATGCCGGCTATGGAAAACATTGAAGTTTTGGGGACATTTGATAAAAAAAGCCAAAAAGTTTGGTTTTCTCAGTGGATACTGAATGTAATGAGTTGAACTCTTCAGGGAATTCATTTCTGGCCTCTAGGCATATGGTGTAAACTTTTGAGCAATTTTTGTCGAGTTGGATTTTTGGGTCAAAAACTGACTTTTTCGATGATGCCGGCTATGGAAAACATTGAAGTTTTGGGGACATTTTATAAAAGCCAAAAAGTTTGTTTTTTCTCAGTGGATACTGAATGTAATGAGTTGAACTCTTCAGGGAATTCATATCTGGCCTCTAGGCACCTGGTGTAAACTTTTGAGCAATTTTTGTCGAGTTGGATTTTTGGGTCAAAAACTGACTTTTTCGATGATGCCGGCTATGGAAAACATTGAAGTTTTGGGGACATTTTATAAAAAGCCAAAAAGTTTGGTTTTCTCAGTGGATACTGAATGTAATGAGTTGAACTCTTCAGGGAATTCATTTCTGGCCTCTAGGCACCTGGTGTAAACTTTTGAGCAATTTTTGTCGAGTTGGATTTTTGGGTCAAAAACTGACTTTTTCGATGATGCCGGCTATGGAAAACATTGAAGTTTTGGGGACATTTTATAAAAAGCCAAAAAGTTTGGTTTACTCAGTGGATACTGAATGTAATGAGTTGAACTCTTCAGGGAATTCAATTTTGGCCTCTAGGCACCTGGTGTAAACTTTTGAGCAATTTTTGTCGAGTTGGATTTTTGGGTCAAAAACTGACTTTTTCGATGATGCCGGCTATGGAAAACATTGAAGTTTTGGGGACATTTTATAAAAAGCCAAAAAGTTTGGTTTCTCAGTGGATACTGAATGTAATGAGTTGAACTCTTCAGGGAATTCATTTCTGGCCTCTAGGCACCTGGTGTAAACTTTTGAGCAATTTTTGTCGAGTTGGATTTTTGGGTCAAAAACTGACTTTTTCGATGATGCCGGCTATGGAAAACATTGAAGTTTTGGGGACATTTTATAAAAAGCCAAAAGGTTTGGTTTTCTCAGTGGATACTGAATGTAATGAGTTGAACTCTTCAGGGAATTCATTTCTGGCCTCTAGGCACCTGGTGTTAACTTTTGAGCAATTTTTTTCGAGTTGGATTTTTGGGTCAAAAACTGACTTTTTCGATGATGCCGGCTATGGAAAACATTGAAGTTTGGGGACATTTTATAAAAGCCAAAAAGTTTGGTTTTCTCAGTGGATACTGAATGTAATGAGTTGAACTCTTCAGGGAATTCATTTCTGGCCTCTAGGCACCTGGTGTAAACTTTTGAGCAATTTTTGTCGAGTTGGATTTTTGGGTCAAAAACTGACTTTTTCGATGATGCCGGCTATGGAAAACATTGAAGTTTTGGGGACATTTTTAAAAAGCCAAAAAGTTTGGTTTTCTCAGTGGATACTGAATGTAATGAGTTGAACTCAGGGAATTCAGGTTTCATTTCTGGCCTCTAGGCACCTGGTGTAAACTTTTGAGCAATTTTTGTCGAGTTGGATTTTTGGGTCAAAAACTGACTTTTTCGATGATGCCGGCTATGGAAAACATTGAAGTTTTGGGGACATTTTTATAAAAGCCAAAAAGTTTGGTTTTCTCAGTGGATACTGAATGTAATGAGTTGAACTCTTCAGGGAATTCATTTCTGGCCTCTAGGCACCTGGTGTAAACTTTTGAGCAATTTTTGTCGAGTTGGATTTTTGGGTCAAAAACTGACTTTTTCGATGATGCCGGCTATGGAAAACATTGAAGTTTTGGGGACATTTTATAAAAAGCCAAAAAGTTTGGTTTACTCAGTGGATACTGAATGTAATGAGTTGAACTTTCAGGGAATTCATTTCTGGCCTCTAGGCACCTGGTGTAAACTTTTGAGCAATTTTTGTCGAGTTGGATTTTTGGGTCAAAAACTGACTTTTTCGATGATGCCGGCTATGGAAAACATTGAAGTTTTGGGGACATTTTATAAAAAGCCAAAAAGTTTGGTTTTCTCAGTGGATACTGAATGTAATGAGTTGAACTCTTCAGGGAATTCATTTCTGGCCTCTAGGCACCTGGTGTAAACTTTTGAGCAATTTTTTCGAGTTGGATTTTTGTGTCAAAAACTGACTTTTTCGATGATGCCGGCTATGGAAAACATTGAAGTTTGGGGACATTTTATAAAAAGCAAAAAGTTTGGTTTTCTCAGTGGATACTGAATGTAATGAGTTGAACTCTTCAGGGAATTCATTTCTGGCCTTTAGGCACCTGGTGTAAACTTTTGAGCAATTTTTGTCGAGTTGGATTTTTGGGTCAAAAACTGACTTTTTCGATGATGCCGGCTATGGAAAAACATTGAAGTTTTGGGGACATTTTATAAAAAAAGCCAAAAAGTTTGGTTTTCTCAGAGGATACTGAATGTAATGAGTTGAACTCTTCAGGGAATTCATTTCTGGCCTCTAGGCACCTGGTGTATACTTTTGAGCAATTTTTGTCGAGTTGGATTTTTGGGTCAAAAACTGACTTTTTCGATGATGCCGGCTATGAAAAACATTGAAGTTTTGGGACATTTTATTAAAAGCCAAAAAGTTTGGTTTTCTCAGTGGATACTGAATGTAATGAGTTGAACTCTTCAGGGAATTCATATCTGGCCTCTAGGCACCTGGTGTAAACTTTTGAGCAATTTTTGTCGAGTTGGATTTTTGGGTCAAAAACTGACTTTTTCGATGATGCCGGCTATGGAAAACATTGAAGTTTTGGGGACATTTTATAAAATGCCAAAAAGTTTGTTTTTCTCAGTGGATACTGAATGTAATGAGTTGAACATTTCAGGGAATTCATTTCTGGCCTCTAGGCACCTGGTGTAAACTTTTGAGCAATTTTTGTCGAGTTGGATTTTGGGTCAAAAACTGACTTTTTCGATGATGCCGGCTATGGAAAACATTGAAGTTTTGGGGACATTTTATAAAAAGCCAAAAAGTTTGGTTTTCTCAGTGGATACTGATGTAATGAGTTGAACTCTTCAGGGAATTCATATCTGGCCTCTAGGCACCTGGTGTAAACTTTTGAGCAATTTTTGTCGAGTTGGATTTTTGGGTCAAAAACTGACTTTTTCGATGATGCCGGCTATGGAAAACATTGAAGTTTTGGGGACATTATAAAAAAGCCAAAAAGTTTGGTTTTCTCAGTGGATACTGAATGTAATGAGTTGAACTCTTCAGGGAATTCATTTCTGGCCTCTAGGCACCTGGTGTAAACTTTTTAGCAATTTTTGTCGAGTTGGATTTTTGGGTCAAAAACTGACTTTTTCGATGATGCCGGCTTTGGAAAACATTGAAGTTTTGGGGACATTTTATAAAAAGCCAAAAAGTTTGGTTTTCTCAGTGGATACTGAATGTAATGAGTTGAACTCTTCAGGGAATTCATTCTGGCCTTAGGCACCTGGTGTAAACTTTTGAACAATTTTTGTCGAGTTGGATTTTGGGTCAAAAACTGACTTTTTCGATGATGCCGGCTATGGAAAACATTGAAGTTTTGGGGACATTTTATAAAAAGCCAAAAAGTTTGGTTTTCTCAGTGGATACTGAATGTAATGAGTTGAACTCTTCAGGGAATTCATTTCTGGCCTTTAGGCACCTGGTGTAAACTTTTGAGCAATTTTTGTCGAGTTGGATTTTTGGGTCAAAAACTGACTTTTTCGATGATGCCGGCTATGGAAAACATTGAAGTTTTGGGGACATTGATAAAAAAAGCCAAAAAAATGGTTTTCTCAGAGGATACTGAATGTAATGAGTTGAACTCTTCAGGGAATTCATTTCTGGCCTCTAGGCACCTGGTGTATACTTTTGAGCAATTTTTGTCGAGTTGGATTTTTGGGTCAAAAACTGACTTTTTCGATGATGCCGGCTATGAAAAAATTGAAGTTTTGGGACATTTTATAAACAGCCAAAAAGTTTGGTTTTCTCAGTAATACTGAATGTAATGAGTTGAACTCTTCAGGGAATTCATTTCTGGCCTCTAGGCACCTGGTGTAAACTTTTGAGCAATTTTTGTCAAGTTGGATTTTTGGGTCAAAAACTGACTTTTTGATGATGCCGGCTATGGAAAACATTGAAGTTTTGGGGACATTTATAAAAAGCCAAAAAGTTTGGTTTACTCAGTGGATACTGAATGTAATGAGTTGAACTCTTCAGAGAATTCATGTCTGGGCTCTAGGCACCTGGTGTAAACTTTTGAGCAATTTTTGTCGAGTTGGATTTTTGAGTCAAAAACTGACTTTTTCGATGATGCCGGCTATGGAAAACATTGAAGTTTTGGGACATTTTATAAAAAGCCAAAAAGTTTGCTTTTCTCAGTGGATACTGAATGTAATGAGTTGAACTCTTCAGGGAATTCATTTCTTGCCTATAGGCACCTGGTGTAAACCTTTGAGCAATTTTTGTCGAGTTGGATTTTTGGGTCAAAAACTGACTTTTTCGATGATGCCGGCTATGGAAAACATTGAAGTTTTGGGGACATTTTATAAAAAGCCAAAAAGTTTGGTTTTCTCAGTGGATACTGAATGTAATGAGTTGAACTCTTCAGGGAATTCATTTCTGGCCTGAGGCACCTGGTGTAAACTTTTGAGCAATTTTTGTCGAGTTGGATTTTTGGGTCAAAAACTGACTTTTTCGATGATGCCGGCTATGGAAAACATTGAAGTTTTGGGGACATTTTATAAAAAGCCAAAAAGTTTGGTTTTCTCAGTGGATACTGAAAGTAATGAGTTGAACTCTTCAGGGAATTCATTTCTGGCCTCTAGGCACCTGGTGTAAACTTTTGAGCAATTTTTGTCGAGTTGGATTTTTGGGTCAAAAACTGACTTTTTCGATGATGCCGGCTATGGAAAACATTGAAGTTTTGGGGACATTTTATAAAAAGCCAAAAAGTTTGGTTTACTCAGTGGATACTGAATGTAATGAGTTGAACTCTTCAGGGAATTCATTTCTGGCCTCTAGGCACCTGGTGTAAACTTTTGAGCAATTTTTGTCGAGTTGGATTTTTGGGTCAAAAACTGACTTTTTCGATGATGCCGGCTATGGAAAACATTGAAGTTTTGGGGACATTTTATAAAAAGCCAAAAAGTTTGGTTTTACTCAGTGGATACTGAATGTAATGAGTTGAACTCTTCAGGGAATTCATTTCTGGCCTCTAGGCACCTGGTGTAAACTTTTGAGCAATTTTTGTCGAGTTGGATTTTTGGGTCAAAAACTGACTTTTTCGATGATGCCGGCTATGGAAAACATTGAAGTTTTGGGGACATTTTATAAAAAGCCAAAAGTTTGGTTTTCTCAGTGGATACTGAATGTAATGAGTTGAACTCTTCAGGGAATTCATTTCTGGCCTCTAGGCACCTGGTGTAAACTTGTAAGCAATTTTTTTCGAGTGGAGTTGGATTTTTGGGTCAAAAACTGACTTTTTCGATGATGCCGGCTATGGAAAACATTGAAGTTTTGGGGACATTTTATAAAAAGCCAAAAAGTTTGGTTTTCTCAGTGGATACTGAATGTAATGAGTTGAACTCTTCAGGGAATTCATTTCTGGCCTTTAGGCACCTGGTGTAAACTTTTGAGCAATTTTTGTCAAGTTGGATTTTTTGGGTCAAAAACTGACTTTTTCGATGATGCCGGCTATGGAAAACATTGAAGTTTTGGGGACATTTGATAAAAAAAGCCAAAAAGTTTGGTTTTCTCAGTGGATACTGAATGTAATGAGTTGAACTCTTCAGGGAATTCATTTCTGGCCTCTAGGCACCTGGTGTATACTTTTGAGCAATTTTTGTCGAGTTGGATTTTTGGGTCAAAAACTGACTTTTTCGATGATGCCGGCTATGAAAAACATTGAAGTTTTGGGGACATTTTATAAAAGCCAAAAAGTTGGTTTTCTCAGTGGATACTGAATGTAATGAGTTGAAATCTTCAGGGAATTCATATCTGGCCTCTAGGCACCTGGTGTAAACTTTTGAGCAATTTTTGTCAAGTTGGATTTTTGGGTCAAAAACTGACTTTTTCGATGATGCCGGCTATGGAAAACATTGAAGTTTTGGGGACATTTTATAAAATGCCAAAAAGTTTGTTTTTCTCAGTGGATACTGAATGTAATGAGTTGAACATTTCAGGGAATTCATTTCTGGCCTCTAGGCACCTGGTGTAAACTTTTGAGCAATTTTTGTCGAGTTGGATTTTGGAGTCAAAAACTGACTTTTTCGATGATGCCGGCTATGGAAAACATTGAAGTTTTGGGGACATTTTATAAAAAGCCAAAAAGTTTGGTTTTCTCAGTGGATACTGATTGTAATGAGTTGAACTCTTCAGGGAATTCATATCTGGCCTCTAGGCACCTGGTGTAAACTTTTGAGCAATTTTTGTCAGTTGGATTTTTGGGTCAAAAACTGACTTTTTCGATGATGCCGGCTATGGAAAACATTGAAGTTTTGGGGACATTTTATAAAAAGCCAAAAAGTTTGGTTTTCTCAGTGGATACTGAATGTAATGAGTTGAACTTTCAGGGAATTCATTTCTGGCCTCTAGGCACCTGGTGTAAACTTTTGAGCAATTTTTGTCGAGTTGGATTTTTGAGTCAAAAACTGACTTTTTCGATGATGCCGGCTTGGAAAACATTGAAGTTTTGGGGACATTTTATAAAAAGCCAAAAAGTTTGGTTTTCTCAGTGGATACTGAAAGTAATGAGTTGAACTCTTCAGGGAATTCATTTCTGGCCTCTAGGCACCTGGTGTAAACTTTTGAACAATTTTTGTCGAGTTGGATTTTTGGGTCAAAAACTGACTTTTTCGATGATGCCGGCTATGGAAAACATTGAAGTTTTGGGGACATTTTATAAAAAGCCAAAAAGTTTGGTTTTCTCAGTGGATACTGAATGTAATGAGTTGAACTCTTCAGGGAATTCATTTCTGGCCTTTAGGCACCTGGTGTAAACTTTTGAGCAATTTTTGTCCAGTTGGATTTTTGGGTCAAAAACTGACTTTTTCGATGATGCCGGCTATGGAAAACATTGAAGTTTTGGGGACATTTGATAAAAAAGCCAAAAATGGTTTTTCTCAGAGGATACTGAATGTAATGAGTTGAACTCTTCAGGGAATTCATTTCTGGCCTCTAGGCACCTGGTGTATACTTTTGAGCAATTTTTGTCGAGTTGATTTTTGGGTCAAAAACTGACTTTTTCGATGATGCCGGCTATGAAAAAATATTGAAGTTTTGGGGACATTTCATAAAAAGCCAAAAAGTTTGGTTTTCTCAGTAAATACTGAATGTAATGAGTTGAACTCTTCAGGGAATGCATTTCTGGCCTCTAGGCACCTGGTGTAAACTTTTGAGCAATTTTTGTCAAGTTGGATTTTTGGGTCAAAAACTGACTTTTTTGATGATGCCGGCTATGGAAAACATTGAAGTTTTGGGGACATTTTATAAAAAGCCAAAAGTTTGGTTTACTCAGTGGATACTGAATGTAATGAGTTGAACTCTTCAGAGAATTCATGTCTGGGCTCTAGGCACCTGGTGTAAACTTTTGAGCAATTTTTGTCGAGTTGGATTTTAGAGTCAAAACTGACTTTTTCGATGATGCCGGCTATGGAAAACATTGAAGTTTTGGGGACATTTTATAAAAAGCCAAAAAGTTTGCTTTTCTCAGTGGATACTGAATGTAATGAGTTGAACTCTTCAGGGAATTCATTTCTTGCCTATAGGCACCTGGTGTAAACCTTTGAGCAATTTTTGTCGAGTTGGATTTTTGGGTCAAAAACTGACTTTGTCGATGATGCCGGCTATGGAAAACATTGAAGTTTTGGGGACATTTTATAAAAAGCCAAAAAGTTTGGTTTTCTCAGTGGATACTGAATGTAATGAGTTGAACTCTTCAGGGAATTCATTTCTGGCCTTGAGGCACCTGGTGTAAACTTTTGAGCAATTTTTGTCGAGTTGGATTTTTGGGTCAAAAACTGACTTTTTCGATGATGCCGGCTATGAAAAAAATATTGAAGTTTTGGGGACATTTCATAAATAGCCAAAAAGTTTGGTTTTCTCAGTAAATACTGAATGTAATGAGTTGAACTCTTCAGGGAATTCATTTCTGGCCTCTAGGCACCTGGTGTAAACTTTTGAGCAATTTTTGTCCAGTTGGATTTTTGGGTCAAAAACTGACTTTTTCGATGATGCCGGCTATGGAAAACATTGAAGTTTTGGGGACATTTTATAAAAAGCCAAAAAGTTTGGTTTTCTCAGTGGATACTGAATGTAATGAGTTGAACTCTTCAGGGAATTCATTTCTGGCCTCTAGGCACCTGGTGTAAACTTTTGAGCAATTTTTGTCGAGTTGGATTTTTGGGTCAAAAACTGACTTTTTCGATGATGCCGGCTATGGAAAACATTGAAGTTTGGGGACATTTTATAAAAAGCCAAAAAGTTTGGTTTACTCAGTGGATACTGAAAGTAATGAGTTGAACTCTTCAGGGAATTCATATCTGGCCTCTAGGCACCTGGTGTAAACTTTTGAGCAATTTTTGTCCAGTTGGATTTTTGGGTCAAAAACTGACTTTTTCGATGATGCCGGCTATGGAAAACATTGAAGTTTTGGGGACATTTTATAAAAAGCCAAAAAGTTTGGTTTTCTCAGTGGATACTGAATGTAATGAGTTGAACTCTTCAGGGAATTCATTTCTGGCCTCTAGGCACCTGGTGTAAACTTTTGAGCAATTTTTGTCGAGTTGGATTTTTGGGTCAAAAACTGACTTTGTCGATTATGCCGGCTATGGAAAACATTGAAGTTTTGGGGACATTTTATAAAAAGCCAAAAAGTTTGGTTTTCTCAGTGGATACTGAATGTAATGAGTTGAACTCTTCAGGGAATTCATTTCTGGCCTCTAGGCACCTGGTGTAAACTTTTGAACAATTTTTGTCGAGTTGGATTATTGGGTCAAAAACTGACTTTTTCGATGATGCCGGCTATGGAAAACATTGAAGTTTTGGGGACATTTTATAAAAAGCCAAAAAGTTTGGTTTTCTCAGTGGATACTGAATGTAATGAGTTGAACTCTTCAGGGAATTCATTTCTGGCCTTGAGGCACCTGGTGTAAACTTTTGAGCAATTTTTGTCGAGTTGGATTTTTGGGTCAAAAACTGACTTTTTCGATGATGCCGGCTATGAAAAAAATATTGAAGTTTTGGGGACATTTCATAAATAGCCAAAAAGTTTGGTTTTCTCAGTAAATACTGAATGTAATGAGTTGAACTCTTCAGGGAATTCATTTCTGGCCTCTAGGCACCTGGTGTAAACTTTTGAGCAATTTTTGTCCAGTTGGATTTTTGGGTCAAAAACTGACTTTTTCGATGATGCCGGCTATGGAAAACATTGAAGTTTTGGGGACATTTTATAAAAAGCCAAAAAGTTTGGTTTTCTCAGTGGATACTGAATGTAATGAGTTGAACTCTTCAGGGAATTCATTTCTGGCCTCTAGGCACCTGGTGTAAACTTTTGAGCAATTTTTGTCGAGTTGGATTTTTGGGTCAAAAACTGACTTTTTCGATGATGCCGGCTATGGAAAACATTGAAGTTTGGGGACATTTTATAAAAAGCCAAAAAGTTTGGTTTACTCAGTGGATACTGAAAGTAATGAGTTGAACTCTTCAGGGAATTCATATCTGGCCTCTAGGCACCTGGTGTAAACTTTTGAGCAATTTTTGTCCAGTTGGATTTTGGGTCAAAAACTGACTTTTTCGATGATGCCGGCTATGGAAAACATTGAAGTTTTGGGGACATTTTATAAAAAGCCAAAAAGTTTGGTTTTCTCAGTGGATACTGAATGTAATGAGTTGAACTCTTCAGGGAATTCATTTCTGGCCTCTAGGCACCTGGTGTAAACTTTTGAGCAATTTTTGTCGAGTTGGATTTTTGGGTCAAAAACTGACTTTGTCGATTATGCCGGCTATGGAAAACATTGAAGTTTTGGGACATTTTATAAAAAGCCAAAAAGTTTGGTTTTCTCAGTGGATACTGAATGTAATGAGTTGAACTCTTCAGGGAATTCATTTCTGGCCTCTAGGCACCTGGTGTAAACTTTTGAACAATTTTTGTCGAGTTGGATTATTGGGTCAAAAACTGACTTTTTCGATGATGCCGGCTATGGAAAACATTGAAGTTTTGGGGACATTTTATAAAAAGCCAAAAAGTTTGGTTTTCTCAGTGGATACTGAATGTAATGAGTTGAACTCTTCAGGGAATTCATTTCTGGCCTTTAGGCACCTGGTGTAAACTTTTGAGCAATTTTTGTCGAGTTGGATTTTTGGGTCAAAAACTGACTTTTTCGATGATGCCGGCTATGGAAAACATTGAAGTTTTGGGGACATTTGATAAAAAAAGCCAAAAAGTTTAGTTTTCTCAGAGGATACTGAATGTAATGAGTTGAACTCTTCAGGAATTCATTTCTGGCCTCTAGGCACCTGGTGTAAACTTTTGAGCAATTTTTGTCGAGTTGGATTTTTGGGTCAAAAACTGACTTTTTCGATGATGCCGGCTATGGAAAACATTGAAGTTTTGGGGACATTTTATAAAAAGCCAAAAAGTTTGGTAATCTCAGTGGATACTGAATGTAATGCGTTGAACTCTTCAGGGAATTCAATTCTGGCCTCTAGGCACCTGGTGTAAACTTTTGAGCAATTTTTGTCGCGTTGGATTTTTGGGTCAAAAACTGACTTTTTTTATGATGCCGGCTATGGAAAACATTGAAGTTTTGGGGACATTTAATAAAAAGCCAAAAAGTTTGATTTTCTCGGTGGATACTGAATGTAATGAGTTGAACTTTTCAGGGAATTCATTTCTGGCCTTTAGGCACCTAGTGTAAACCTTTGAGCAATTTTTGTCGAGTTGGATTTTTGGGTCAAAAACTGACTTTTTCGATGGTGCCGGCTATGAAAAACATTGAAGTTTTGGGGACATTTTATAAAAAGCCAAAAAGTTTGGTTTTCTCCATGGATACTTAATGTAATGAGTTGAACTCTTCAGGGAATTCATTTCTTGCCTATAGGCACCTGGTGTAAACCTTTGAGCAATTTTTGTCGAGTTGGATTTTTGGGTCAAAAACTGACTTTTTTGATGATGCCGGCTATGGAAAACATGGAAGTTTTGGGGACATTTTATAAAAAGCCAAAAAGTTTGGTTTTCTCAGAGTATACTGAATGTAATGAGTTGAACGCTTCAGGGAATTCAATTCTGGCCTCTAGGCACCTGGTGTTAACTTTTGAGCAATTTTTGTCGAGTTGGATTTTTGGGTCAAAAACTGACTTTTTCGATGATGCCGGCTATGGAAAACATTGAAGTTTTGGGGACATTTTATAAAAGCCAAAAAGTTTGGTTTACTCAGTGGATACTGAATGTAATGAGTTGAACTCTTCAGGGAATTCATTTTTGGCCTAAAGGCACCTGGTGTAAACCTTTGAGCATTTTTTGTCGAGTTGGATTTTTGGGTCAAAAACTGACTTTTTTGATGATGCCGGCTATGGAAAACATTGAAGTTTTGGGGACATTTTATAAAAAGCCAAAAAGTTTGGTTTTCTCAGTGGATACTGAATGAAATGAGTTGAACTCTTCAGGGAATTCATTTTTGGCCTATAGGCACCTGTTGTAAACCTTATAGCAATTTTTGTGGAGTTGGATTTTTGGGTCAAAAACTGACTTTTTCGATGATGCCGGCTATGGAAAACATTGAAGTTTTGGGGACATTTTATAAAAAGCCAAAAAGTTTGGTTTTCTCAGTGGATACTCAATGTAATGAGTTGAACGCTTCAGGCAATTCATTTCTGGCCTGTGGGCATCTCGTGTAAACTTTTGAGCAATTTTTGTCGACTTGGATTTTTGGGTCAAAAACTGCTTTTTTCGATGATGCCGGCTATGGAAAACATTGAAGTTTTGGGGACGTTTTACAAAAAGCCGAAAAGTTTGGTTTACTCAGTGGATACTGAATGTAATGAGTTGAACTCTTCAGGGAATTCAATTCTGGCCTCAAGGCACCTGGTGTAAAGTTTTGAGCCATTTTTGTCGAGTTGTATTTTTGGGTCAAAAACTGACTTTTTCATTGATGCCGGCTATGGAAAACATTGAAGTTTTGGGGAAATTTTATAAAAATCCAAAAAGTTTGGGTTTTTTTTCTGAATACTGAATGTAATGAGTTGAACTCTTCAGGGAATTCATTTCTGGCCTGTGGGCACCTCGTGTAAACTTTTGAGCAATTTTTGTCGAGTTGGATTTTTGGGTCAAAAACTGACTTTTTCGATGATGCCGGCTATGGAAAATGTTTAAGTTTTGGGGACATTTTATAAAAATCCAAAAAGTTTGGTTTTCTCAGTGGATACTGAATGTAATGAGTTGAACTCTTCAGGGAATTCATTTCTGGCGTGTGGGCACCTCGTGTAATTTTTTGAGCAATTTTTGTCCAATTGGATTTTTGGGTAAAAAAATGACTGTTTCGATGATGCCGGCTATGGAAAACTTTGAAGTTTTGGAGACATTTTATAAAAGGCCAAAAAGTTTGGTTTTCTCAGTGGATACTGAATGTAATGAGTTGCACTCTTTAGGGAATTCATTTCTGGCCTCTAGGCACCTGGTGTAAACTTTTGAGCAATTTTTGTCAAGTTGGATTTTTGGAAAACGTTGAAGTTTTGGGGACATTTTATAAAAAGTCAAAAAGTTTGGTTTTCTCAGTGGATACTGAATGTAATGAGTTGAACTCTTCAGGGAATTGATTTTTGGCCTGTAGGAACCTCGTGTAAACTTTTGAGCAATTTTTGTCCAGATTCATTTGCACACGTTTGCGTATCAAAATTTCAACATGAAATTTCACAAAAATTAGACATCTGAAAAAGGCAGCACTTTCTGATTAGGCTATAAAGAGGGTGAGTATGCTTCTAAAGCAAAAAAAACCCTACAAACTAAGCTTAAATTTGAAAATGAAAATTTGACAAAGGGCGACACGTTTTTGTACATGTGGATGTGTGGCCTAGGTTTACGGAGGTAGTCCAGTAAATTGGCCACATTTATGGGGCTAGTATTCCACTGGTTTGGCTTATCCTGAGATTAAGTGTTTCTATCAATACTTACACCTGTCACACAATAATCCATGGATGGAGAGCTGGATAGAACATGTATGCAGGTAAAGGACATACCAAAAATCCAGTTATCGCAACGTAGTTCTTTTCGAGATAATTATTATAGTGCAATGAGGCAAGGTATTAGAGAAACAAGAAAGCAAGTGGTACGGCAGGAACATTAGAGACAATGGCAGGACAATCAACATTCCTTGTATTCAGTATGAGACCGAAATACCGCTCTACTGCATACAGTACACTGAGCTTCATGTATGGCAAATTTGGGCAGGTAAATCGAAATTGGCATGTTAGAATGATTTTCTGGTAATCCTTACTTTAAGGACCCTGTTCCTATACAGGAAGGGAAAGACTCACCAAAACAGTTGACTAATTGACACTCAAAAGTAACATTCTGATATTTTTTTGACACATCTGAACAATTGGCAATGACACCTTCTTGAATATCAGCAGGTTTAATTTTGTGGAAAGAGGGCAGGGCTTTGATTTATGAGGGAAATTAAGAGGTAAAAGACGACGGTGACAACCAGAAAACAGACTCAAAAACCAAGATGGCAAACATGAAAGCTCAATGCAATGAACGCTCGATGCTGATTGGCTGATAAAAAAAAATAAACATCTTATTAATTTTTTTTAGCAGCCAATCAGCATTGAGCTTTCATTATGTAGGGCTTTCACTCGTGTTGTAAGAACTACAACGTGCACCTGACTGCAAAAAAAAAAGGTAGGAAAGTCACATTTTCTTTAAATTTGCTTTCAAAATTACAACTAACATGAGTTTATCTGAAGGAAAAAAGACTGCTTTAGCCTGCAAAAGGTACTGGACAGTCCTCTGCAAAAGTCAGTTTTGAACAGATCTCGTAAAAAAATAGGGGTTTCCTAAAGATAAGGATAACCGATTTTCTTTTAAATATTTGTAAGTTTTAATTAATCAATATCTTGCATGGGGTTAGGCAAAAATGACCATTCGGCACTTGTTCTATTTTGTAGCTCGGTTCTCAGCTTTCGTCCATGAACATGCACGCATTATTTTACGAGATAGGCCTCGCATCCAGTGCACTGAAACATTTAAAGCAAAATTAGGGTGACATCTCTGAAAGTATTGATAAAAATCTTCTGTGTACAGTCTGCCAAGGGTTATGTTAAGTCATATTTTGAATTCAGGCAGGTATTCATCATGTAAGTTTACCGAATCTGGAGCTGACGACCAGACTGGTAAATGACTTTTCAAGTTTTCGCCAATATATTTTTCCCAGTTTCTCTGCTTACGCGGTTTGTAAAGAATTGTACATTTAAAACTACATGATCGTTCCTTGTATTGTACTTCGGTTATGCACTAAAAGGGTTGGACTGGTTGTTTCTTGTGTTAGTCTATTTACCTTTTATTCGTGTTTTTGCTATCTCTTGCAGGTTGTGGGACTAAGGGGAGCTTAATTTTGTATCAAACTTCATGAAGTAAACGTTCCCGAAGTATGAACAACGCAATTGTTGAGAATGTGGGGTTGATGTTTCTAGCTCTGCTGCTCCAGCACTCTTACAATGCTGAACTCAAAAGGTAAGTGAAGCAATTAATACGCAGCCATGTGTTCTGGGTCCTTATTCACAAAGCACCCGTAAATGCTTGCGGGCGCGCAACTTCCCCGCAACCCTCACTTAGGCACTTGCGGGTTATTCACGAAGCCCCCTTAAATCTGCGTGTGCCCGTAAACCACCCGTAAATTTGCGGGACCTCCAGACGTCCCGCAAGCACACCACAACTTGCGTGGATCATCTCGATTGTCACAATGGCGGCACTCTTGGCATGTATTTGGATCTACGAACTGATTTGACGTGCCGGTTCATCTTCCGTGACCGGTTGAACCAACTATGGGATGAGTTAAAAAGAAAGTGACCGAATTTGAAAAATGTGTTCAAAATATTTGGCGCGTTCCATTTTCATGGGCGTCAATCGGTGGGGGACAAGTCCTCCCCCCACTTTTTTTTTTATAAGTGGCGGATATCATATCGTTGCCCCCCCCCCCCCCCACACACACTTTTTCTATCCCCGAATAAAAATTGTAGCCTACATAATGATTCTATAGTAGCTGATTCAATGACTCCAAACTCAAAAAAATGATGTTTAAAAGATGATCTTTTGCTCACAAAAGTGGTTTGAGTGCTCAGAAATTGCCTCGGATCGCACCACAGATTAAGCATCTAGAATCCAAAAAATTTCGGGGCCCGCTCCATGCCGTAATAGGTATGTCCTCCACTTTTGGGAAGCGACTGCCGCCCTTTGTTTTGTTATGGGACGAAGTACATCTTATGGGATTTTAAGTGTGAACATTTCACCTAAATTGCACAGTCTAATCCGAAGTTATGTCTATTTCAATAAAACGATCACAAACTTGTTTACCACTCATCACGTGATGCAAACTGAACACCCATTGAGTACAATGAAACGTGGACTTTCCCACCTCCACTGAATGAACAAGAGCATGGGAAAGGATACAAAAATCGCCATCAATATTTAAAAAAAATAGAGCTAACTTGTTTCTTATATATTGAAAGCACACATTCTGACAGTGGTTTCTGTCTTGAGTTCAATTATTAAAGGGAACCTGCAAAAGGATTTGTATGACTTAAATAGGTTTAAAACAGCTTTCTTGCCATGTTACTATGACTTTCAATCTTCTTTTGTAGTAGTAAAAGGGAGAAATTTCAACATTTCAATTTTTATGCTATTGAAACTTTCCATATTCATGAGCCAAAGCGTGATGTCATTCAAAGCAGAACAGAAGTGTCTCTACAGCTTTGAGTACAAATATAATTATATCACACTTGTTTCTATTTTCTTGCAGTAAGTTCCACTTTTTACTTGTTTATCATGTTAAACAGCTTGTTTGGACACTAGCAGTCGCCACTAGTTTTTTTCGAAGCTTTTTTTTTGTGGGTAACTTTGAAGGAGTTATGTTTGTACTGTTCATATGCACTTTTGACAAGGAGTTCCTTGTGCGTCAAAAGCAAAATAGCGCCCATTACATGCGATTGTTTTGATGAAAGGATTTGCTAACAATTGAAAAACTACCACTCTCTTGTCACTTCCAACGAAAACAAGTATTACGATCCTGTATGTATTGTTGCGACACATAATAATGTTTAAGAGAACAAGATGGGCTGAATTTCCACTGCATGTTTCCTTTAAAGTCTTGTTGGCATTTTAAAGTTTGTCTGTAATATGATTCTCACTATTAACTCAATAGCTTCCAATGACATTCAAGGACAGCTATAAAAATGGGCTACGTTTGTAACACATGCATAACTTCTGAAAGCAATGGTAAATTTTAGTGATTCATTTTTTTCTTTAAATGAGTGGAAGAACATGCTCTTAAAGACATGCTTGATTGGTGTTGATTGTTTGCTAAGAAAACAAAGACAAGTTAATCTTTAATCGAATCTGCCTGTAATTTTTACAACGAGCAAGTTCTCTAAAATGGGATAAAATGTCTTGGCTTTTTTTTTAATGTTCAACCAATTAGTTGCGGGTGCCCGCAACATGCGGGTCCACTAAGGGAACTCTAAGGGTGCTTCGTGAATACCACTTAACGCAAGTCTAACGTGCCCTTAACATCCACTTACGGGTCCCCGCAACGCAAACATTTACGGGTGCTTTGTGAATAAGGACCCTGTACCTTTCTGAATGTCTTTCATTTAAGACCCTCAACTTATAATACAGCCTGTCTAAAAAAAAATGGTACAATCGAAAACGATTTTTTTTCAATATTAAATCTCCACATAAGTAAGTCATTTTGAGCATCACATTAAAGAAAAAAGACCAGGCTTTCCGATACTTTTTGTTTCATCTCATTTGCTTTTGTCAATCCAGAGATAACTCCAGTTTACTGCGGAACACAAAAATCGAGTTTGTGCCACAGTACTCGAAACAACTCTGCCCATGCATAAAAGTGGCACAAAATCGATTTTGGTGTATCGCACTACATTGATTATATCTCTGAATTGACAAAAGCAAATAAGATCAAACAAACACTATTGGAAAGGCCAGCCTTTGTTCTTTAATATTATGACAAGTAAGAATGACTTATTTTGAAATTTCATATTTAACCAATTTTTTTTCTGATTGTACCATTATTTTTTGAGACAGGCTGTATGTTCTGCAAACCAAACCTGAACATTTTGCCCACCCCGACTATTTCTAAGGTGCTTTAATTGAAATCCAAAGACAAAGACAACTTAGACAAGCCATATAGGAATTTGAATCGTTGCTGAGATAGAAACGACGATCAGCTCGTGTCGATAGCGTTTGAGTGAGTTTGGTTGCTGATCTTCCTCGTATCAGCACGCAGAGTTTACAAAGCCTTGTGGGTAGCTAATATCGCTTCGATCGATTTACGTGGATTCCACATGAACTCATGCCTCGAAAGTGCTAGTCCAAGTCATCGGGGAAAAAAAATCTGAATAGAGATTGTCGTCAGCAAAACAGCAATTCCGCCACATTCCTTCGCAAAAAGCATTCGTTGTCTATCATTGGATCCCCGTTTATTTACACTCTTCAATGTTACTTAAAAAAAAAAGATGTAAATACAAGTTGTAACAATTTGTTATAATTATGTATCATATCGTGACGTGTCGTACCAGCTCTCCTGCGTCAGGCTGGTTTGTTTGGTAGCATGCCGTCCCGATGGTGTCCTATCCCTGCAGTGGTGGGCCACAGCACCAGGCTATCCCCTCTTCTCTTAGGACAGGAACAGTACCCCGGTGCAGGCACGGCCAGTGGAATACACAGGGGAATGGGACTGGGAATTGGGAATCGGATTTGGAATCGAACTGTGCAGTCGGAATTGTGGGGGAAAATCGGAGTCAGAATGTGGTCGGAATGTGGGGGGGGGGGAGGGGTTGGAATGTGTGTGGAGCCACTTAAGGCCAGAGTCCATCATTTGCAGCTATCCAAAAAGTAACTGGCGCAATTATTATTGCAAAACATACTTGGTTGAAAGTTAGTAAGGGGACTAAACTCCCTGTGAAATTATGCTTTCTGGCAAGCTGTCATTTTGAAGAAATCAGCAAAAGAAGGCCTTTCCAACAGTGCGCCTTAAGAAGCACCGTTGGAAATTTCCGTTAGTAGTTCGTTTTTTTATTCGGCGAAACCCACGCAAACGTTGAAACGACGAACACGCGCACGCGGTTGCTATAATTTGTCAGATCAGTGCATGACATCGTGTAGCTGCAATCGGCTCAGTGAGAACGTGTCTCGAACGCTGAATTCAGGCCCAATTTAAAACATGATTCAGCAACTTTTGATTTCAAATCGAGATGCCAGAATGTTGTTTTTTCTTGAAATATACAGTTGAAGCTGAGCTGAAACTTCATCAGGTTGGTTGTTCAGCACCCTTCTTTAGATTTGGGCACTTTTGTTTCTTCAATCGAACAAAATGCAAAAATTACAAATGATGGACTATACCTTTAAGGGTGGAGTAATTTATTTCCTTGGGAGTTTGCCCTTGAATCCTTTAATCCTAAGTATATCAGACCCTATGATATTGACGAATAGTTGGTAATCGGAGACAGTTAATCAAGAACAGTGGTCATGCCTTTAATTATTCTTCATCATCCGTCATGTCATACCATCATAATCAAGAGCCTTAGCAATTATCCTAACCATTTGGAGAATCAAGCAATCAACTGCCTAAATCCTAGCCCTGCAACGCGTACACTTTGAGCCCAATAGGCTAAGTGCAACTTCTCTTTGCCATACAACAGTGCATAAAGTTAATGGACCAATCAGATACAAAGATTCCCAGTATGCAATTGTGGGCGACTCACAAGTTCTATGGTATTAAGAACATACAGTTAGTGACTTTATTGTTCTTGTTCGGTCACAATATCCTCAAAAGTTTAGATCATGTTGTTTTGAAAAGCAAGTACCTTAAAATTAAAGTTTCAAAGACGTATAGGAATCGATAGTCACAGTAATGAAGATAATAAGTCTTAATTTTATACAATATTACGTACACTCTTTTCTGCAGATTGGAAAGCAAAATTAAAGTAAAGTTAATTTTGTACACCTTCCCGTGACAAATCAAATAAAACAGTTTTGAACAAAATTTTCTTCAGATCACCATTACACAATGTCTGTTGCTAATGTTTTCTTTCACTGGTCCCCACCGCCCTATCCAAGGGTGGTGGTATACAAATGATGAATGTTTGTGAGTGCAATGGTAAGAATAATTTCATGATGTGACAGATGAAATGTTCCATTCCACGAGGCGAAGCCAGTGAGATAAAAAATACATTCAGGAGTTTTTTGGTCACTGTTGTGGTGTGACTGCAATGAAATTAAAATCATTCAAGATCAATCGCTCTGGAGATAAATATGAATAATAAGCCCATTACACTTTCGTGTTCTGACAATCAGAATTTGGTGAAAGTGAAAGGAGGAAAAGTTGCATTACGCACATGACTCGTGATGTCTTCCAGTCGTACTTTCTCTCTATTTAATCTATTGGAGTTAGTGTAATTGACACAACCGTGACTTGGTTTTCTTTCCTTGTCTTTTTACTCTCACTTTCAGTTGATTGTTATCTGATCTCTTCACTTCTGTCTTAAGAACAAGTCACACAAGTGAATGACCTTCTCCTTGTAATTCCTCATCAGTCGACAAAAAAGCTTTCAGTTTTGATTAAGGTACATTCCATATTATAAATAAGGTACATCTAAAAAAAAATTAAAAATGCCCAATTCTTCAATGAAGTTTTTTTTGTTATTAACAGAGAAGGTTGGCAAATTTTTTTTAGGAATAATTGCAGGGTTCGACCTTAACTTTTTTGTTCACTAGCAACTGAAGCAACCTCTTAACTAGCCCACGGGCATTTTCACTAGTGTGCAATTGAACCACTGGATTACTTTTTACGCAAGTACAAAGTGGCTTTTTCAGGCTCAATTCTGAGGCAATTTTGTCAGTGTTTTTAATAAACAGATCTAATAATTTAACCTTTTCAAACAGTTCGTAAGATTAGACACAAATTGATGAGGTTTTCTTTCTGATTTTTTTGATTGATTTCTTCCTGTCCGTTCATCTTTGCCGTATCCCGTATCCCAATAAGTTTTTGACTCGCCAGCCGGGCTACTTAAGGAAGAGTTTGACTAGCCCGCCGCTGTTTTGACAAGCATTTGGCTAGCGGGCTACGGCTAAAGTCAAACCCTGATAAACGTTATTCTCTGAGTGCAACGCAAAAGCTCTTCATTACATTTCAGGGGTGCATCCAGGAATCTTTGCCGGGGGATCAGCAAAAACTCTGCAATGTACACAGGATTTTTTTCTCCCGACACTAGGCACTTGGGACTCGTACAATACTTTCCATGGGGGGGGGGGCTGTTCAAATCCGACGATTATTAACACTATTACAGAATAGTGTAAAAATACCCCCTAACCAAGCTGGCTCTGTCTGTATTTTGTGCACAAGGGGGACATTTTTAGCTGTACAATTATTGGGGGTGTCAGAGCAGGGGGGGGGGGGGATTTCATCACTTTTAAGGAATTTCCAATATGAAAGAGCCGGGGGGGGGGGGGGGTTCGATACGCGCCTGCATTTTCTAATTTTTACAGCTTGTCAATATAGTGTGCAATTAAACCACTGGATTACTCAAGGTTCTTAATTGTCCCGTAAGAATTGAAAAATAACGGGCACATGTAATTATACTTTTGAATGTATTCCTCCAATTGCCCCTTTGAGACCAATTTTACTTCCCTCTTAATTTTGGTGTTGCAATTTTCAGTGGCATTTTGTTACTTTTTTGGTTTTTATGCTAATGTGATTTCTGTATTCATTAGCAAAGTGTCTTGTCATTAAAGGGAAGATACAACATTTGCAAACATCACAAAACAAAATGATCAAATTACCACGAAATACCTTACCGAATTGTTAGGGAGTGACAGTCTAAAGCATCCTGTAAAATCATGGCACCTGGTGTGCTGACATGTTCAGCCGACCAGCGTTGGAGAAAACTGTTGTTTTTTTTCAAAAACTGCTCCCTTTTTTTCATAATTAGTTATTCCGCGTTTTCTTTGCAATTGATTACACAACTGTGAAAGGGTACAAGCCTGCTAGACTGATTTTCTGACCTTACAATTACCCAAAGTCTATAAATTCTCCATTTCATCTTAAATGGGGTCAGGGAACCAGATTACAAGAACATGAATGGTTTTCTTGGTTTTTCCAGCATCAATAAGCCCAAAATGTGAAACAAGTAATTTTAACAATACTTGCTTTAACATACTAATCCTCCAAATCGATTTATTTCTGAAAAGTGCAGCAAAAGCAAATGTTGTACTTTCCCTTTAAAGGCAGAGACCTGCATGCTACAACTCTTCAGTAGAAAAAAGCTGCCAGATTTTTTGATATTTTACTACCATGAGTCTTCTTTTCTGATGTGACTCATTGCTTGAGACATAACAGTAACATATTGAGCAAACTTTTCTCAGAAGTTTTTTCAATGAGCAAAATTTGGGATATATAATTTGAAAAGCGAAACTCCTATGAACAGTACGACTGTATCTAAAATGACATAAAAGCAAGAGCGCCCTCAGTTGTCAGGAAAAGCATGGAACCTTTACAGTTTGAAGAAGTGCAATAAAATTAACCAAAATGAGATGTCAAATAGTTTCTGGTGCTCATAAATCGAGTTTCAGAAAGTTGCACAAAATATGTCCCCAATTATAAAGATTCATGTTATTGTCTATTTTATAAGTAAGCATTTAAGCCAGTTAGTAAAATTGGAAAGTGATTACATTTACTGCTGTTCAAAATCTAGAAATATCTTGATTCTGTTTGAGCGATTGTGTGATTTGGGAAAAGCTGAAAATTCGACTTTACTCTGGTGTCCACTTTTGTTAACCGAGTTATGAAATGAAGTGTAGGAATTTGATTTTAAAACGAGTGTGGTAGTCGAGGCCATTACAAGTCAATTACAAGTTCGGTCACAAGTAAATCTGAAGTCCATTCTGAAGTCCGATCTTAAAGCCACAGTCCATCATTTGCAGCTATCCAAAAAGTAACTGGCATAATTATTGTTGAAAAACATACTTGGTTGAAAGATAGTAAGGAGACTAAACTCCCTGTGAAATTATTCTTTATGTCAAGGTGTCATTTTGAAGAAATCAACAAAAGAAGGCCTTTCCAACGGTGCGTCTTAAGAACTTAGCACCGTAGGAAATTCAAATTAGTATTTCGTTTTGTTATTCGGTGAAACGCGCGCTAAAAAGTAACTGGTGTAATTATTCGTCAGTCATCGTCAGTCTCCTGACGATGACTAGAGCAGGCTAGTCGAAACGTTGAGACCAAAGACAAGTTCTTTGAACTTACAGCAGGACTGTTCTAAACAGAACAAAAAACTACTTAGCAAAGTTGATAATAAGCAGGATAAGTTCTTCTCAGAACTAATATCTTCTAAGCAGTAGTTATAACCACATGGTGTTACCGCAAACCGAAACGATGGCGTAATTATTGTTGACAAACATACTTGGTTGACAGATAGTAAGGGGACTAAACTCCTTGTGAAATTATTCTTTATGTGTCAAGCTGTCATTTTGAAGAAATCAACAAAAGAAGGCCTTTCCAACGGTGCGTCTTAAGAAGCACCGTAGGAAATTCAAATTAGTATTTTGCTTTGTTATACGGTGAAACGCGCGCTAGCGTTGACATGACGCACATTGGCGCGTGGTTGCTATAATTTGTCGGATCGGTGTGCGACATCGCGTAGCTACAATCAGCAAGTGAGAACTAGTGTCTCGGACGCTGAATTCAGGCCCAATTCAAAACATGATGCAGCAACTTGTGATTTGAAAGTGAGATCTTAGAATGTTGTTTTTCTCGAAATATACAGCTGAAACTTCATCAGGTAATAGTTGTTCAGTACCCTTCTTTAGATTTTGAGCACTTTTGTTGCTTCAAACGAACAAAATGCACAAATTACAAATGATGGACTATACCTTTAAGTAACGGGGGATGAACATTGACAACGGAATGCCAGAGTTCTTTCGGATAACCTATCATTACTTGGGACTGGTTAACTGGTGATGGACATTCGAGGATTCGTGAAGACTTGTGGTGGACTCGATTACAACAAGTATGTGAACCCAGAAATTTAAGTTAACACAAAAACGTTGACCATGACATCTTTTCATGATGTCTTTTTGGAAATTTGACAACAAACTGCTTATTTACATGTCCACTTGGTGAAGTCCCTGGTGGTGGAATTACCTTATACTGGTGGAAAGGTGTCATTTGATCCTCCGTGACCATCTGAAGACAGTTCCATCTTCTCTTCTCCAGGTTCCTGAGCTGCATCCTTCTGCCCAATTACAGACAGTTCAATCTGGTCCTGTACATGTTCTTGAGCTGCATCTTGAGGCCTGATTGCAGACAGTTCTATCTGGACATGAACGAGTTCTTGACTTGCATCCTTTGGCCCAATTGCAGACAGTCTTGCAGTTTCTTGTTCTGGTTCCTTAGCTCCATCCTTCTCCCTGATTACAGACAGATCTTCCTGTCCAGGTTTGAGTTCTTGGGTTGAACCACCGTGGCGCGATCCCAGATACATCTGTTTGGTCTCGTACAAGTTCTTGAGCTGCATCCTGTGACTCTGAGTTTGGTCCTGCACTACATCTTGAGGTGCATCCTTCGGCTCACCTGGAGACACTTCTATCTGTACATGTACAAGTCGTTGACTCGCATCCTTTGGCCCATTTGCAGACAGCTCTATCCGATGCAGGGCGTGTTCATGCGCCTCACCATTTGGTCCAATTACAGATAGTTCTATCTGCTCTTGCACTGCATTTGCAGCCGCTTTGTTTGGTTCGATAGCAATGAGTTCTCTCTGCTCTTTCGCTGCTTTTGCTACATCCTGTGTTTTGCCTTTGCAATGTTGTGCAATGCATGAAAAGGAGAACGCTTCAACTACAGCACTTCGATAGGCGGAGTTTGTGACGCTGTAGACCAGGGAATTGATGGAACTGTTGATCACCTCCAAGATGAGTGCACTTGTACTTAATATAAATGAATGTAGTCCCAATTTGCTGTCGCGAGTGTATAAGTTCACAAGGACAATGGTTGCCCACACAATACGCAATAAATTTAAAATAAGAAACACAGCAGTGTTAATAACCAGCATACGGGCGACCTTGCCAGCTGGCTGTGAATGTTGCTGTGAAGCAGGAGTTTGACGGCATAGCTTGATCACAATGTAAATGTTCATACACAGAGTGACTGTGACAGTGGACACATAAAATATAAGTGTCAGAACAAAATTTATCTTGGCAAAAAGAAGTAGAGCTGTTGACGGAAGATGGTTAAACCCAATTACTGAGAAACCTCCAAAAACCACGGAAAGAAACCAGAGTCCTGCAGATATTTTAGCAGCTCGAGTTTTACTTGCTGAGGCCCTGAAAGTTATAGGGTGATGCACAGCTGAGAATCGTTCCACTGCTATGGCCGTTACAAAACAGTAAGAGGCTGTAATCACTGTTCCTCCCACTGACCTCAAAATAGTTTGTAATGGGTTTTTGCTGTGTGCATCAAATTGTGTTATTGACGAGATCAATGTAGTAAGAAGGAAAATGGAGTCAGCAACTGCCAGATTGGACAAGTACACATTGATGATTGTGCGCATAGACTTCACTCGAACTACGACAAAGAGGAAGACGAAGTTCAAGATGAGACCAAGGGGTGGAATGATTTGAGCAGAAATATCATGTGAATCAATAGCTTTCACTGCCACTGACGCATCGTTCCCTTCCAATGTAATATCAAGTGGGTTGTTTTCCTCCATGAATTTTATTCTATTTGATCATGTATATATACTCTCTATCATATCCTCCAGGTTTTTGATATAACATCGAAATTCATTCGTTTAAATACACTTTTCGCCAAAAATGAAAGGAAACTGCTTTAACAGTGTGCATGAATTTTAATTTTCTGTTTCGGGTAATCAATAAGGATGTCTTTGCTTGTGTGAAAGTGAAGTAAGATTCGTATCCGGGTTCCCTGACCTGAACGTGATGATTACTGAACTTCTTCTTTTTGGTGCACGATTTATTGCATGCTGTCAGTTGAAATCTACTTTGGAGGGAAAAAATGGGGGGACAAATGAAATTATTTGAAGTCAATTTTAATTTTCGGTTTCGGGTAATCATTAAGGATGTCTTTGCTTGTGTGAAAGTAAAGTAAGATTTGTATCAATTAAGGTTCGCTGAGTGTACATGATGATTACTGAACTTGGACTGCTTGGTGCACGATTTATAGGAAAAATAAAGTTATTCGAAGTAAACTTAAGCGAAATCAATCTTGGGTAATATTTGTGTGTGTGAAGGGGTGGAAGGTGGGGGGGGGGGGGCCGGGGGGGGGTGAGGGTGGGCTGGGGGCGGGTTGATAGAAATGGACATGGGCTGACTCTATGGCGATTCTGCTAAAACAAGTACATATGCATGTACATGTACTCGTATAATATTAGGCCCGAGCTGCATTAAATGCCAGTATAACGCATCAACTTACAAGACTAATAAAGTTACGATTTTGGCCTATATTAATACATACATATTCAGCCTAATCATTCTAGAGCCAGATCACGTCCATTTCCCACAACCCCTTAACTTTAACACCCCTCCACACAGACATACCCGCCCCCCATCCACAACCACCACAGCCACCAAAAGATAATGCAAGCCTGATATCACTTCACTTTACCTGATTTTGTTCTATGAAAACCAAACCAAATTACAGTATGCAATAAATTGCGCAACAAGCAGACACATGAGTATCGCTGACCTCTACGTGAAGTTTAAAACTTCACGTAGAGGTCAGGGAACCTGGATATGTATCCTTCTTTGCTTTCACACCAGCAAAGATGATTACCCGAAACAGACCATTACACTATAAGGACTTTGTGAAAGAATTCCCTCTCGTTTTAAGCTGGTTTACTCTTTCAATCAATTGTTTTTTAGCTCCTCCGAAAGAATTCTATACGTTTCCCGATCTTACAAAATGATCTTTTAGCTCTTACGATCCACATAAAATCAACTGTGAAATTCTTGGTTTAAAAAGCTTCCACGTGGAGAAACATGTTTCCATAGAAAAAAAGTTGTAGGTTCCTTAAACGTGATAAGATGGACAATAGTGTATTTAAATGACTGAAATTCGGGTTTACATCAGAAACCTGGAGGATATGACAGATAATGTACATGATCAAATCATATCAAATTCATGGAGGAAAACAACCAATTTGTAAGTACAGCGGAAGAGAACGATCGGTCAGAGGCACGGCAAGCTTTTGATTAAGAAATTCTATCTGCTACAATCATTCCACCAATTGGTCTCATGTTGAACTTCGTCTTCCTCTTTGTCATAGCTCGAGTGACGTCCATGCAAGTGCAAAGGTCATAACTGTGACCCACCCATAGTGCCGGGCAAAGCCTGCGTTTCCCAGGCATGGGGGGGGGGGGGGATGGGTGGGGGGGGTGGCGGGGGGGGGGGGGTAGACGTTAAAGGGCACATTGAGCGTTGCTATATCCGTGTTGACAGGTAGACAAGTTTTTACCCGGCCTCCGTAATTTTGTGAAAGTGTTTTCTCGAAGTGACTGCATGCAACCTCAGTCGTCTTTCAAATTCAACTAGTAATAGGTGAAAAACATTCAGTCACCATCGAATACAGATCAGTTAACGGGGAAATGCATCTTCCTTTTGCTTTCACTCAAGCAGGAAAACACCCTAAAAACAATCAGGAAACTAATGTGCCAATGTGTGCAAAGCGATGTAACCTGTTTGAAATGCGTGCAAAATTAAAAGTAATATCATATTATCCCATTGCATATTTAAGCAAAATGAATTTCGATTTGATATCAGAAAGATGTAGGCAACGACACCTAGCACACATAAAAGATGAAATGAAATCCATGGAAGAAACCAGCCTAATTGTATTCGAGGAGAGCGTGGAGGCGGATGCATTACAAGTTCAAGATTCACTACTTCTATCTGCTAAAATCATTCCACCAATTGGTCTCATCTTGAACTTCGTCTTCCTCTTTGTCATAGTTCGAGTGAAGTCTATGCGAACAATCGTCAATGTGTACTTGTCCAATCTGGCAGTTGCTGACTCCATGTTCCTCCTTACTACATTGATCACGGCATTAATACCGGCACCTGTGGACTTTGAAAGTGAAAAGCTGAAAGTAATTATTGTCTCGTCATTGAACTTTACACCAAATTTTGCTTCTTATTGTTTTGTAACGGCCATAGCAGTGGAAAGATTCTCAGCTGTTCATCACCCTATAACTTTCAGGGCATCAGCCAGTAAAACTCGGGCTGCCAAAATATCTACAGCCCTGTGGGTTCTATCCGTCGTTTTGGGAGTTTTCCCACGAATTGTAGAGTACAATGTCAAGTCAGGATCTCTTTGCGCCAAAATCTATCTGATTTTGAGACTAATACTTTATGTGTCCACTGTCACAGTCACTCTGTGTATGTACATTTTCATTGTGATCAAGCTATGCCGTCAAACTCTTGCTTCACAGCAAAATTCACAGCCAGTTGGCAAGGTTGCTCGCATGCTGGTCATTAACACTGCTGTGTTTTTTGCGTTTAATGTATTACGTATAACCTGGATTATTTGGACTGTAAAATTGTTGTACTCTAGCGAAATGGAAGTGTCTCCAATTGGGCAAAGGAATGCACCTCAAGATGTAGCGCAGGACCAAACTTGCCCAAAGGATGCAGCTCAAGAACTTGTACATGTGCAGATAGAAGTGTCTCCAATCGGGCCAACTGATGCGGCACAAAACCTAGTGCAGGACCAGATTGGGTGGAAAGATGAAGCTCAAGAACTTGAAGTGATAGATTTGTCTGCAATTGAGCCGAAGGATGCAGCTCAAGAACCAGCACAAGATGGATCTTAAGTGTCTGAAATTGGGCAGCGAGATTCAGCTCATGAACTTGACCATCAGAGCGGAAGAATGCAGCTCAAGAACCAGCACCAGATAGAACATAAGTGTCTGAAATTGGGCAGCGAGATTCAGCTCATGAACTTGACCCTGGGCAGGAAGATCTGTCTGTAATATTGGGCAGAAGGATGGAGCTAAAGGAACCAGAACAAGAGACGACGGAACTGTCTGCAATAGGGGCAAAGGATGCAAACCAAGAAAGTGCTCATGTACAGATAGAACTGTCTGCAATCGGGCGTAAAGATGCAGGTCAAGAACTTGTACAGTACCAGATATAACTTTCTGCAGTTGGGCTAGCCTTGACCAAGGCTATCAGCTTGTTCCCATATGAGCTTGTTCCCGCTACCGCACACCGCGCGTGCAGCGACACAATGTTGCACTATACCGTTAGCCCCAACGACCCTTGCGTGTGCTTTGTGTGCATGTACATGTTGTTATTGTTGTACTTACGCCCTACACACACTTCCGCAAACAGCCGTACAGTAAGTCGAGGCGGAAGATAGCCTTGACGCAACCGTGTATGCCGAATATGATAATTAGTACGCGCTATGGTAAATAGTCTTCTCTTATTGGATAACTGCTGACAAAAAAATGAATATTTATTGCATTAATACGACCAAAGGTTTATAAACCAGACGGCCTGTGGTAACAATAATTATTGTAAACACCCCCTTAAAATCTTAAATAATAGTAGAATAATATTTATAAAGTTACACATAGTTTGGGTCGAAAATGAAATGAAAAAGGATGAAAAATTAGACCTTCGAAAAACGGCAAACGGTACAAAACCGCACGCCGGCAAAAACGATGTCACCATGCACAGAGGCCACGTTGGGGCCGTCCACTGTAGGCACCGGCCCGGCTGGCGCCATGCAGTAAGACACGCTGCGCTTTCACGTTCAGCGGCAAAAAAAGTGCTCACACTATTGAGTATATCTACCGATGACTTTTTTTTGGGGGGGGGGTATTTCTTCTAAGCTGTCAAGGGGATATGGGAAAAAAATATCTCTCCTTCAGCAAACTTATTCTGTAAGACTGATTTTAACTTGTATGAACAACTTATAAGTTATATGTCGTATGTACGACTAATATATCGACAGGGTACAACATATTTCGACAGGGTACGACTAATATCATCGACAGGGTACGACATATATGTCGACAGAGTATGACATATCAAACATGTGACATAATGTCGACAGGTGCCGGTACAACATATATGTCGTGCATAAGTCGAGTCGACAGGGTACGATATAATTTTGTCGCATACGACAAAGTCGTATATAAGTACGACTTAATATCTCGTGTGTACAAAATATGAATTGTAACTCGTATGTTTGACTTGTTTGTCGATTATGTCGTACATGCAACATATCTTGTGAGAACGACTTGTATCTTGTGCGATTTACATCTACGACTTACATGTCATACGTATGTCGTAGGTACGACATATACGATTCATACGTACGCGTTAAAATACATGTGTCGTACGTATGAGATGTAATTTGCACATGGTACGTATTCAGGGAGAGTTTTGTTTTCACCATGTACCTGACAGTTTCGTATATTTCCATCCCAAAGTCAATAGCTCGTTTCTTGCAGTTAATTCATACGGGTGCTTATAGATACGAGTTAACCTGCATTCGATTAAATGGGTATGATTTGACCTGGGTCCGAGTTGACCTGTTCCCTACATTCGCTGTCAGAATAGCACGGGCAGGTAGCGGCGTGATAATGTACGCTGTTGCACCGACAAAACGTCGACGGACTGTCTGGAACTGTCCAATTCGCAATACATTGGAAATAGTATCATTTTGAACAAATTGTTCACTCATATAGCGGCATGTTTCATTTGTTTGTAATAAAACTGGAGAAATGATTTAAAATGGGATTGAAATACCTGGACATACCATGGTTTGAGTGAACATACATGTACATGTACGTGGTGTATACAGTAATTTGTGGGTCATGAATATGTATGTCGCAGGTCAAAGTTTACGGGCTTTGATTGGATATCGTGTAATATATGCGCATCAGAAATTTTCGGCCGATTTCGGTCGAAACTATAAAGAAACACATAAGGAATTCGCCACGGTTGCGTCAAGGCTATCTTGCGCTTCGACGTATTGTACGGCTGTTTGCGGAAGTGTGTGTGGGGCGTACGTACAGTACATGCACACAAAGCACACGCAAGGGTCGTTGAGGCTAACGGTATAGTACAACTAGTGATTGTGTCGCGGCGCGCGCGGTGTGCGGTAGCGGGAACAAGCTCGTATGAGAACAACTGATAGCCTTGGTCAAGGCTACAGTTGGGCAGAAATGATGTAGCTCAATAATTTAATCAAGAACAAATGGAACTGCCTTCAAATGGGCAAAAGAATTTAGGAGTAGAACTGTTTAGATAGAAGTGTCTGTAATAAGGCTGGCTGAGCGATTAAGCTCAGGAAGATCATCTTTTTATTTAGACTTGGTGCCAAGTCGGTCATTGTTTTGCGTACAGTACCGTTTACTGGCTCCACACACGCAAAAATATCGCTGCAATGCCCGTAGTCTGGTTCCCAGACCAAATGATGCTGACTATTGATGTTCAATTACCGACTTGGCGAATACGTTTTCAAATTTGTACACATTGATCTCCGTATGTACACATATGGAGATCAATGTTTGTACACAACACATGGGGGTATTTTGAATCGCTAGCGAATTCTATGCGAGCACTCTGATTGGTTCAGATTCAAGCGTGTTTTTCTCGGCAGCCACAGAAGGTCATTCTCATTACTTCGAGGGTTTGTACTTTGTGTTGTGTAACATTACAAAATTAATTACAGGGCATACACGACTCAAATAAAACAAGTTTATCAGAATGATTTTATTTCTTTACACAATTTACCCAAGCTGAGTGTATATGGTCGTTAAAACATACAATGTATGTCCCTGATGTATGTAACGGAATGAATGAGTCCTCATTTGCATCTAGCAGAGCACCATTGGATTTCACCGCAAAAATGCACGGCATATGTATTGCGCTGCTTGCATTTACATGTATGAATATAACGGTGAGAGGACGTAATCGTCAAGTTGTTAGATGTCGCAACCCGGCTGATTACGTGCCAGCCTTATACCAGCCGGGCCTTTAGAGTTCGACTGAATTTTCACGGACAAAATACGACTTTAATGACTTGTCAACAAGTCTATCTTTAATCGGGCGGAATGATGCAAGTGGGGAACTTGTACAGGAACCAGTTCGCCAAGGGGATCTAATGACACCATACACCAGTATGAGGTCATTCAAACGCCATGGACTCTACGAATTGAGATAAATCTTCAAAGAAATATATATCTCTTTAAATATGAAATATCAGTAAGATTTGAGGCTTTGTATGGTGGAGATACTAAGTAAGGAAAGGTATGCGGAAACACCATGTGCGAATAATTTCTCAACTAAGAGAATGGTTCTGAAAAGAACCAGAGGTATAAACTCGACATTCCGGTCAGTATGCTCTCCTGAAGACGGTCAGAGCATACTGACCGGAACGTCCAGTTTATACCTCTGGTTCTTTTCAGAACCATTCTCTTAGTTGAGAAATTATTCGCACATGGTGTTTCCGCAAACCTTTCATTGTATGAAATATCATTTTGTTTTTCTGCCTACATTTGTTGATAAATTTCTAGGTCCTTATACTTTATCAAGTATTGATGTAGTCTTTACAACTCCATCGCAAGTCACCCATTGGTCCAAGGCCTATGTTAGGTTAATTTAAATGAGTTTAGTCCAAGTACGTGAGTAACTATTGAAGTCCCTCACAAGTCCCCATAAGTCATGTTAGGCCATCAGCTTGGGGGTTTGGTCGGTATCAAATCAGGGCATAATGATTATAGTGCGCATGTGCAAGGTATACCGCTCCTAGAGTGGTAACAAGCATTTTGATGGACATTTTGAAGAAAAAAAAGGGTGATAACACCTAAAAAGCTGCCACCGCTGCAATGCTATCACATATTTTCCAAATCCGGAGGTGTACTTGCCAAAAAGTGCTCTGACGATTATTCCCCTCATTTGATACTGGTGGCCAAAATTCTGGACCGAGGCATGATGGCCTATGACACAAGCCATGGGAATAAATTCTGACCTCAACATTCCGTTGTTTATCCCCGTTACTTGTGACTGGACTTTTGACTTGACTTCAGAGTTACTTGCGACCGAAGTTGTATAATGATTTGTTAGTAGATATCTGGTTAATGAAATTGCAAACTTTATTCACAACTAAAAATCAGGATGTCACAAATGTTGTTCGTTGCTATTTCGATGCACCTCTTGAGTCTGTCAGCAAGAAAATGTTAGCCTTCTTGACTATTGACATGATTTTCATTAGATAAAATGAATTTCTGTTTGTATTTGTAGACGCACCAGCAACAAAATATAAAAGGTCTTGTTTAGATTGAATGCTTGTGAGAACCAGGCTATTAACTTGCGTGAATTGAACCAATAAGATAAGAATCATCTGAAAGTGAGAGTAAACGACAAGGAAAGAAAACTAAGTCACGGTTATGTCAACCACACTAACTCTAAAAAATAATCTGAATAACTAGAAAGAATAATGGAATAGAAGACAACAAGAGTAACTATATCGTCGAATTTGAACAGCGCCCTCTATTGAAATATGGAACCAGCCCCCCTCCCCCCCCCCCCCTCAGTTTTTTAATTTTACGGAGGCCACGTGTCCGGAGAAAAAAACCTGTTTACATTTTCTGATTTTTTTCTGATGAAAACCCCCCCCCCCCTGCGAAAATTCCTGGATCCGCCCCTGGAGATGCAAGTTGTCCTGTTTTTAAAAGGTTGTGGAATGCTCGAAGACATTTCCGTCATTTTTTGGGTATGTGTAGCCTAAGGTGTGATGAAATAAAAACAACTATTGTTTCTGTCATGAAATAAGTACAAAGGGTACTTGTGAGAGCTATTTTTCAGGTCCTGTTTCGACCCGAACGTGCAATTTGTGTAAAAGTCGTCGTTGCGGGCAGAAAACAAAACACAGTACATCGTGACGTAATAAACAGGACTCGTTTATACTACTCTGCAACGGGAGTCCTGTTTATTACGTCACGATTTAGTGTGTTTTGTTTGCTGCCCGCAACGACGACTTTTACACAAATTGCATGTTCGGGTCAAAACAGGCATGACAGGACTTGAAAAACAGCTCTCAAAAGTACCTTTTGTACTCATTTTATGACAGAAACAATAGTCGTTTTTATTTCATCACACCTTAGGCTACATATACCCGAAAAATGACGGAAATGTCTTCGAGCATTCCACAACCTCTTTAATGTACGCCCAATTTCAAATTTCCAACAGAAAGACTATAACTATAAATACATGGTGTATATAAAAACAGGAAACCCAGATGTAAATGTAAATTATAAACAAAATCTAATAAACATTTTCAAATAAGTTAAGATCATGTGAAACACCAATGTTCCTCTTTTCAATGATACCTTGATTGCGTGTCTGTGACCACGGATGACTGAGCATTCATTGCTATTCTGTCTAGGGTCAAAACCTGTGCTGGGCCAAGTTTGTTCAAAAGGGTATCTGGTAATTCTTTGCATATGGAAAGGCTTAAGCTAACGAAAAAACTGAGACATCCTTTTCTTCAGAACAATTTCTTCAACTTGGACACAGTGATTTCACCACTCTCATTGTTGAAGTTAACCCTATCATGGCCCAATGCCTTCAACATGGCCAACACCTCTCTCCACTGCGCAATAGTCGTAGCCTTGTTGCCATTTTGTGATTGGACGATGAACGACATTCGTTTGATGGTGTCTTCATATCTCCAGTGCAAGTAGCTGCAAGCGCGGTCGCAATAGCGCTGCCTACGCACCCGGGATCCGCACTCAGTATACAATACTTTCAGAATCATTTTACTGACGGTCTGTTTTCATAAATGAACATTTCATAAATGAACATCAAATGATCTATAATTACAATGATCTATAAAAGCCCACAAGGCTTTGCACATCCAATGCGACCTTTACATATAGTCAATTTCAACCTTTTGCACAAACCAGCCAGCAATCTTATTAACCAGGTAAAACTTGGCTCAGTACAGGTTTGGACCCTTGACAGAAAAACAATAGATGCTCAGTAAATTAAAATAAAATTGTGTTTTCGTAACTCATGCCATGCTCGCGCTGCGACAAATTGATTCTGTTTTTACCCCAGACCCGCATACAAAAACAAACGCTAATGTAACGTACAGGCAGGCACCAGACTATTCCTCATTTGCATACGTATTTAAAAATCTTGCATGATCCAATACCAGGGTGAAAGAGCAGGTAGTGGAGGGCACGTACTGCTCGACACCCTGGGGATGAGGTTGTTCCCACAATATATTGCGACACCTGCGTTTCCTTCAAAACAATTGGTGAAATAGGTTAGCGGTCACCAGCGCCATTGTACATAGCTGGCGGGGACCAGCGTAAGCAATTAAATCCACCGAAAACAGGATTTGTACACTTTTGAGTTTTGTAGATTTGGTCAAAACAATTTTTAAGTTAATTAGTCATTGAAAAGATGCATAGAACTTCAACTTAATTTGGTTTATCAAATACAAATTTTCCCATAGAAATAAAATTCTTAACAGTGAGTTGGTTTTTACCCTTCAGTCGAGAGGTTCGAGGGGTATTGTCATTGCCTACGGCGTACGCCCGTCCGGATGTCCGTATATCTCTCCGGCCGCCCTTACCATGGACCACTTGTGGGGTACCCGTCCTTTATTCAAGGTACCCCGCAACAAAATCTTTAAAAAGAGGGACAATGGGACAACAATAGAGGTACCAAGTCCATCTGGCTGGGATGTCCGTCCGGGCAGCTTAGTTTCCGGATGATAACTTGAGTTAGAAATGTTGTATGGGATTGTAACTTCCGTAGGGGGTTGCGCTAAGGAGTAGGCAAGTTGGGATTAGTTTTGAGGTTAAAGGTCAAGGTCACCGTGCAGTGGCGTAGCCACGGGGGGGGGGGGGGGGCATGGGGGGCGACAGCCCCCCATGAGACCTTGTCGCTCCCCCAGTCGCCCCCCCCCCCACTGAGATTTTGAGTTTCTAAAAAAAATATCATTGATCTACATGACGCCCCTCCATGAAATGTTCCAGCCCCCAGCGCCCCCCACCCCCCCCCCCCCCCCCCCCCCAACTGAAAAATTCCTGGCTACGCCACTGTCACCGTGGTGAGTTAAAGGTAACTGGTTTCTGGATGATAACTTGAATAGAAATTAGATTTTGGGGTCTAACTTTGGAAGGGAGTTGCCCTTGGGAGTAGGCAAGTTGCAACCTCGTCCCCAGTGCTTACTTTATTTCCAACCGCGTTTCCAATAGTAAACCCTGCATAGGAAACTTTCTTCCTGTATCCTGATTGGATACCGAAATTGGCTAGTAATGGATTTTTATCGTGTACTTGGTGCTATTATTGACAACGTGCAGTGCGAGTTTTCGCGATCATTCGTCCATGCCTTCTCGAAAATACTAATTTCCTTTACAGTTTGCTCATATTAATATGAAATATGATACTCCATGTTGTCTCGATAAGATCGTAACAGTTTGATTTCAAAAATCGTGTTTTCGTAACTCGCGTCAGGCTCGCGCTGCTACGAATTGACTCTGTTTTTACCCCAGACACCGCATACAAAAACAAACGCTAATGTGTAACGCATATCCAGGCACCAGACTGTTCCTCATTTGCATACTTTTGACTTAATTTCGTCAAGTTTGATTTTTTGGCCAAAAATCAGTATTTTTGATGACGACGGATATGGAAAACTTTTTAGATTAAGGACATTTGGGTGAAAACCTTAAATGTTTGTTTTCTGCCCGGATCCGTACTGTAGTGAGCTGAAATCTCTTGGGGATTCATTTCTGGCGTTTACTCACCTTATGTGAACTTTTGACTTGGTTTCGTGAAGTTAGATTTTTTGGCCAAAAATCAGTATTTTTTATGATCGCGGATATGGAAAACTTTTAAGATTTAGACCATTTTTGGTAAATAACTGAAATGTTTTTTCTTCCCAGATCCTGACTGTAGTGAGCTCAAATCTCTCTGGGATTCATTTCTGGCATCTACCCACCTCGTGTAAGCAGTTGACTTATTTCGTGAAGTTGGACTTTTTGACCCCAAATCAGTATTTTGATGACCGCGGATATGGAAAAAACTTTTCAGATTTGGACCATTTGTGTTCCAAACTGAAATGTTTATTTCTGCCCGGATCCTGACTGTAGTGTGCTGAAATCTTTTGGGGATTCATTTCTGGCACCTTCTCACCTTGTGTGAACTTTTGACTTGGTTTCGTGAAGTTGGATTTTTTGGCCAAAAATCAGTATTTTTCATGACCGCGGATATGGAAATCTTTTCAGATTGAGACCATTTTTGGTAAAAACTAAAATGTTTGTTTTCTGCCCGGATCCTGACTGTAGTGAGCTGAAATCTCTTGGGGATTCATTTCTGGCATCTACACCCCTCGTGTGAACATTTGACTTGGTTTTGTGAAGTTGGATTTTTTAGCCGAAAATCAGTGTTTTTCATGACCTCGGATGTGGAAATCTTTTCAGATTGAGACCATTTTTGGTAAAAAACTAAAATGTTTGTTTTCTGCCCGGATCCTGACTGTAGTGAGCTGAAATCTCTTGGGGATTCATTTTTGGTGTCAACTCACATTGTGTGAACATTTGACTTGGTTTCGTGAAGTTGGATTTGTTGGCCAAAAATCAGTATTTTCATGACCGCCGATATAGAAATCTTTTCAGATTGAGACCATTTTGGTAAAAAACTAAAATGTTTGTTTTCTGCCCGGATCCTGACTGTAGTGAGCTGAAATCTCTTGGGGATTCATTTCTGGTGTCTATTCACATTGTGTGAACTTTTGACTTGGTTTCGTGAAGTTGGACTTTTTGGCCAAAAATCAGTATTTTTCTTGACCGCGGATATGGAAAACTTTTCAGATTGAGACCATTTTCGGTAAAAACTAAAGTATTTGTTTTCTGCCCGGATCCTGACTGTAGTGAGCTGAAATCTCTTGGGAATCATTTCTGGCAACTACTCACCTTTTGTGAACTTTTGACTTGGTTTCGTGAAGTTCTAATTTTTGGCCAAAAATCAGTATTTTTCATGAACGCGGATATGGAAAACTTTTCAGATTGAGACCATTTTTGGTAAAAACTCAAATGTTTGTTTTCTGCCCGGATCCTGACCGTAGTGAGCTGAAATCTCTTGGGGATTCATTTCGGGCATCTACTCCCCTCGTGTGAACATTTGACTTGGTTTTGTGAAGTTGGATTTTTTGGCCAAAAATCAGTATTTTTCATGACCGCGGATATAGCCTTGGTCAATGCTCTCGTCGTTATTCGTCCTGTACGCGGTCAATCGTCGGCATATATCCTCGCCTCACGCGCTATGCACATGCATGTAAAATTACAGCGCGAACAGCGACCTCATGCGGCCACTATTTTTTATGCAAATCAGTTGAGGATGATCTCGAGCCTTGGTTCAATCGTCGGCAAAAGCTTATGTTTTTCTTTATTTTGCGCTGGATTTCTAGCGCACGACCTCGTATGCGAATACAGAGAAGTGTAGGCGGGGCTAATATAAGGAGTGTCCAATCACACCTTGGTAAATCCGGACGTCATCAAATTATTTGCAGCTATTCGCCTTTTGCGGACGTGACAGGAACCACAGTTTTTGTGCATTGGTGCCGTGTGCAGAGACACACAACGTGTACATTGTACGTGTATGCATTATGTACGGTGCCACGTTTCACTATGCAAGTTTCCACGCAACGATCGACCAATAAGAAAACGACATTTTAAGGTCAGCTAAGGCTATTAACATAATGAGCACCACCCCCAAAACCTCACATGGACAATTGAGCCAAGGCTCGAGATCGTCCTCAACTGATTTGCATAAAAAGAGTGGCCGCATGAGGTCGCTGTTCGCGCTGTATTTTTACATGCATGTGCATAGTGCGTGAGGATATATGCCGACGATTGACCGCGTACGGGACGAATAACGACGAGAGCATTGACCAAGGCTACCGCGGATATGGAAATCTTTTCAGATTGAGACCATTTTTGGTAAAAAACTAAAATGTTTGTTTTCTGCCCGGATCCTGACTGTAGTGAGCTGAAATCTCTTGGGGATTCATTTCTGGTGTCTACTCACATTGTGTGAACTTTTGACTTTGTTTCGTGAAGTTGGACTTTTTGGCCAAAAATCAGTATTTTTCATGACCGCGGATATGAAAAACTTTTTAGATTTCGACCATTTTTTGTAAAAAACTAAAATGTTTGTTTTCTGCCCGGATCCTGACTGTAGTGAGCTGAAATCTCTTGGGTATTCATTTCTGGTGTCTACTCACATTGTGTGAACTTTTGACGTGGTTTGTGAAGTTGGACTTTTTGGCCAAAAATCAGTATTTTTCATGACTGCGGATATGGAAAACTTTTAAGATTTACACCATTTTTGGTAAAAACTAAAATGTTTGTTTTCTGCCCGGATCCTGACTGAAGTGGGCTGAAATCTCGTGGGGATTCATTTCTGGCACCTTTTCACCTTGTGTGAACATTTGACTTGATTTCGTGAAGTTGGAATTTTTGGCCAAAAATCAGTATTTTCATGAATGTGGATATGGAAAACTTTTAAGATTGAGACCATTTTTGGTAAAAACTCAAGTGTTCCTTTTCTGCCCGGATGCTGACTGTAGTGAGCTGAAATCTCTTGGGAATTCATTTCTGGCATCTTCTCACATTGTGGGAACTTTTGACTTGGTTTCGTGAAGTTGGATTTGTTGGTCAAAAATCAGTATTTTTCACGACCACCGATATGGAAATCTTTTGAGATTGAGACCATTTTTGGTAAAAAACTCAAATGTTTGTTTTCTGCCAGGATCCTAACTGTAGTTAGCTGAAATCTCTTGGGATTCATTTCTGGTGTCTACTCACATTTTGTGAACTTTTGACTTGGTTTCGTGAAGTTGGAATTTTTGGCCACAAATCAGTATTTTTCATGACCGCCGATATGGAAAACTTTTACGATTTAGACCATTTTGGTAAAAACTCAAATGTTTCTTTTCTGCCCGGATGCTGACTGTAGGGAGCTAAAATCTCTTGGGGATTCATTTCTAGCATCATCTCACCTTGTGTGAACTTTTGACTTGGTTTCGTGAAGTTTGAATTTTTGGCCAAAAATCAGTATTTTTCATGACCGCGGATATGGAAAACTTTTAAGATTGAGACCGTTTTTGGCAAAAACTCAAATGTTTCTTTTCTGCCCGGATGCTGACTGTAGGGAGCTAAAATCTCTTGGGGATTCATTTCTAGCATCATCTCACCTTGTGTGAACTTTTGACTTGGTTTCGTGAAGTTTGAATTTTTGGCCAAAAATCAGTATTTTTCATGACCGCGGATATGGAAAACTTTTAAGATTGAGACCGTTTTTGGCAAAAACTCAAATGTTTGTTTTCTGCCCAGATGCTGACTGTAGTGAGCTGAAATCTTTTGGGGATTCATTTCTAGCATCTTCTCACCTTGTGTGAACTTTTGACTTGGTTTCGTGAAGTTGGATTTTTTGGCCACAAATCAGTATTTTCCATGACCGCGGATATGGAAATCTTTTCAGATTGAGACCATTTTTGGTAAAAACTCAAATGTTTGTTTTCTGCCCAGATCCTGACTGTAGTGAGCTGAAATCTTTTGGGGATTCATTTCTGGCATCTACTCACCTTGTGTGAACTTTTGACTTGGTTTCGTGAATTGGAATTTTTGGACACAAATCAGTATTTTTCATGACCGCCGATATGGAAAACTTTTACGATTTAGACCATTTTTGGTAAAAACTCAAATGTTTCTTTTCTGCCCGGATGCTGACTGTAGGGAGCTGAAATCTCTTGGGGATTCATTTCTAGCATCTTCTCACCTGTTGTGAACTTTTGACTTGGTTTCGTGAAGTTTGAATTTTTGGCCAAAAATCAGTATTTTTTCATGACCGCGGATATGGAAAACTTGTAAGATTTAGACCATTTTGGTAAAAAACTCAAATGTTGTTTTCTGCCCGGATCCTGACTGTAGGGAGCTGAAATCTCTTGGGGATTCATTTCTGGCATCTACTCGCATTGTGTGAACATTTGACTTGGTTTCGTGAAGTTGGATTTGTTGGCCAAAAATCAGTATTTTTCATGACCGCGGATATGGAAATCTTTTCAGATTGAGACCATTTTTGGTAAAAAACTAAAATGTTTGTTTTCTGCCCGGATCCTGACTGTAGTGAGCTGAAATCTCTTGGAGATTCATTTCTGGTGTCTACTCGCATTGTGTGAACATTTGACTTGGTTTTGTGAATTGGAATTTTTAGCCAAAAATCAGTATTTTTCATGACCGCGGATATGGAAAACTTTTAAGATTGAGACCGTTTTTGGCAAAAACTCAAATGTTTCTTTTCTGCCCAGATGCTGACTGTAGTGAGCTGAAATCTCTTGGGGATTCATTTCTAGCATCTTCTCACCTTGTGTGAACTTTTGACTTGGTTTCGTGAAGTTGGATTTTTTGGCCAAAAATCAGTATTTTCCATGACCGCGGATATGGAAATCTTTTCAGATTGAGACCATTTTTGGTAAAAACTCAAATGTTTGTTTTCTGCCCAGATCCTGACTGTAGTGAGCTGAAATCTTTTGGGGATTCATTTCTGGCATCTACTCACCTTGTGTGAACTTTTGACTTGGTTTCGTGAATTTGGAATTTTTGGACACAAATCAGTATTTTTCATGACCGCCGATATGGAAAACTTGTAAGATTTAGACCATTTTTGGTAAAAAACTCAAATGTTTGTTTTCTGCCCGGATCCTGACTGTAGGGAGCTGAAATCTCTTGGGGATTCATTTCTGGCATCTACTCGCATTGTGTGAACATTTGACTTGGTTTAGTGAAGTTGGATTTGTTGGCCAAAAATCAGTATTTTTCATGACCGCGGATATGGAAATCTTTTCAGATTGAGACCATTTTTGGTAAAAAACTAAAATGTTTGTTTTCTGCCCGGATCCTGACTGTAGTGAGCTGAAATCTCTTGGGGATTCATTTCTGGTGTCTACTCGCATTGTGTGAACATTTGACTTGGTTTTGTGAAGTTGGAATTTTTAGCCAAAAATCAGTATTTTTCATGACCGCGGATATGGAAATCTTTTCAGATTGAGACCATTTTTGGTAAAAAACTAAAATGTTTTTTTTCTGCCGGATCCTGACTGTAGTGAGCTGAAATCTCTTGGGGATTCATTTGAGGCATCTACTCGCATTGTGTAAACATTTGACTTGGTTTCGTGAAGTTGGATTTGTTGGCCAACAATCAGTATTTTTCATGACCGCCGATATGGAAATCTTTTCAGATTTAGACCATTTTGCTAAAAAAACTAAAATGTTTGTTTTTTGCCAGGATCCTGACTGTAGTGAGCTGAAATCTGTTGGGGATTCATTCCTGGTGTCTACTCACATTTTGTGAACTTTTGACTTGGTTTCGTGAAGTTGAATTTTTGCCACAAATCAGTATTTTTCATGACCGCCGATATGGAAAACTTTTACGATTTAGACCATTTTTGGTAAAAACTCAAATGTTTCTTTTCTGCCCGGATGCTGACTGTAGGGAGCTAAAATCTCTTGGGGATTCATTTCTAGCATCATCTCACCTTGTGTGAACTTTTGACTTGGTTTCGTGAAGTTGAATTTTTTGCCAAAAATCAGTATTTTTCATGACCGCGGATATGGAAAACTTTTAAGATTGAGACCGTTTTTGGCAAAAACTCAAATGTTTGTTTTTGCCAGGATCCTGACTGTAGTGAGCTGAAATCTGTTGGGGATTCATTTCTGGTGTCTACTCACATTTTGTGAACTTTTGACTTGGTTTCGTGAAGTTGGATTTTTGGCCAAAAATCAGTATTTTCATGACCGCGGATATGGAAATCTTTCAGATTGAGACCATCTTTGGTAAAAAACTCAAATGTTTGTTTTCTGCCCAGATCCTGACTGTAGTGAGCTGAAATCTTTTGGGATTCATTTCTGGCATCTACTCACCTTGTGTGAACTTTTGACTTGGTTTCGTGAATTTGGATTTTTGGACACAAATCAGTATTTTTCATGACCGCCGATATGGAAAACTTTTACGATTTAGACCATTTTTGGTAAAAACTCAAATGTTTCTTTTCTGCCCGGATGCTGACTGTAGGGAGCTGAAATCTCTTGGGGATTCATTTCTAGCATCTTCTCACTGTTGTGAACTTTTGACTTGGTTTCGTGAAGTTTGAATTTTTGGCCAAAAATCAGTATTTTCATGACCGCGGATATGGAAAACTTGTAAGATTTAGACCATTTTGGTAAAAAACTCAAATGTTTGTTTTCTGCCCGGATCCTGACTGTAGGGAGCTGAAATCTCTTGGGGATTCATTTCTGGCATCTACTCGCATTGTGTGAACATTTGACTTGGTTTCGTGAAGTTGGATTTGTTGGCCAAAAATCAGTATTTTTCATGACCGCGGATATGGAAAACTTTTAAGATTGAGACCGTTTTGGCAAAAACTCAAATGTTTGTTTTGCCAGGATCCTGACTGTAGTGAGCTGAAATCTGTTGGGGATTCATTTCTGGTGTCTACTCACATTTGTGAACTTTTGACTTGGTTTCGTGAAGTTGGATTTTTTGGCAAAAATCAGTATTTTCATGACCGCGGATATGGAAATCTTTTCAGATTGAGACCATTTTGGTAAAAACTCAAATGTTTGTTTTCTGCCCAGATCCTGACTGTAGTGAGCTGAAATCTTTGGGGATTCATTTCTGGCATCTACTCACCTTGTGTGAACTTTGACTTGGTTTCGTGAATTTGGAATTTTTGGACACAAATCAGTATTTTTCATGACCGCCGATATGGAAAACTTTTACGATTTAGACCATTTTTGGTAAAAACTCAAATGTTTCTTTTCTGCCCGGATGCTGACTGTAGGGAGCTGAAATCTCTTGGGGATTCATTTCTAGCATCTTCTCACCTGTGTGAACTTTTGACTTGGTTTCGTGAAGTTTGAATTTTTGGCCAAAAATCAGTATTTTTCATGACCGCGGATATGGAAAACTTGTAAGATTTAGACCATTTTGGTTAAAAAACTCAAATGTTTGTTTTCTGCCCGGATCCTGACTGTAGGGAGCTGAAATCTCTTGGGGATTCATTTCTGGCATCTACTCGCATTGTGTGAACATTTGACTTGGTTTCGTGAAGTTGGATTTGTTGGCCAAAAATCAGTATTTTTCATGACCGCGGATATGGAAATCTTTTCAGATTGAGACCATTTTTGGTAAAAAACTAAAATGTTTGTTTTCTGCCCGGATCCTGACTGTAGTGAGCTGAAATCTCTTGGGGATTCATTTCTGGTGTCTACTCGCATTGTGTGAACTTTTGACTTGGGTTTGTGAATTTGGAATTTTTAGCCAAAAATCAGTATTTTTCATGACCGCGGATATGGAAAACTTTTAAGATTGAGACCGTTTTTGGCAAAACTCAAATGTTTCTTTTCTGCCCAGGCTGACTGTAGTGAGCTGAAATCTCTTGGGGATTCATTTCTAGCATCTTCTCACCTTGTGTGAACTTTTGACTTGGTTTCGTGAAGTTGGATTTTTGGACACAAAATCAGTATTTTTCATGACCGCCGATATGGAAAACTTGTAAGATTTAGACCATTTTTGGTAAAAACTCAAATGTTTGTTTTCTGCCCGGATCCTGACTGTAGGGAGCTGAAATCTCTTGGGGATTCATTTCTGGCATCTACTCGCATTGTGTGAACATTTGACTTGGTTTAGTGAAGTTGGATTTGTTGGCCAAAAATCAGTATTTTTCATGACCGCGGATATGGAAATCTTTTCAGATTGAGACCATTTTTGGTAAAAAAACTAAAATGTTTGTTTTCTGCCCGGATCCTGACTGTAGTGAGCTGAAATCTCTTGGGGATTCATTTCTGGTGTCTACTCGCATTGTGTGAACATTTGACTTGGTTTTGTGAAGTTGGAATTTTTAGCCAAAAATCAGTATTTTTCATGACCGCGGATATGGAAATCTTTTCAGATTGAGACCATTTTTGGTAAAAAACTAAAATGTTTGTTTTCTGCCCGGATCCTGACTGTAGTGAGCTGAAATCTCTTGGGGATTCATTTCTGGCATCTACTCGCATTGTGTGAAATTTGACTTGGTTTCGTGAAGTTGGATTTGTTGGCCAAAAATCAGTATTTTTCATGACCGCCGATATGGAAATCTTTTCAGATTTAGACCATTTTTGCTAAAAAACTAAAATGTTTTTTTTTGCCAGGATCCTGACTGTAGTGAGCTGAAATCTGTTGGGATTCATTTCTGGTGTCTACTCACATTTTGTGAACTTTTGACTTGGTTTCGTGAAGTTGGACTTTTTGGCCCAAAATCAGTATTTTTCATGACCGCGGATATGGAAAACTTTTCAGATTGAGACCATTTTCGGTAAAAACTAAAATGTTGTTTCCTGCCCGGATCCTGACTGTAGTGAGCTGAAATCTCTTCGGGATTCATTTCTGGCATCTACTCACCTTGTGTGAAATTTTGACTTGGTTTCGTGAATTTGGATTTTTTGGCCAAAAATCAGTATTTTCATGACCGCGCAGATATGAAATCTTTTCAGAGTGAGACCATTTTTGGTAAAAACTCAAATGTTTGTTTTCTGCCGGATCCTGACTGTAGTGAGCTGAAACTCTGGGGATTCATTTCTGGCATCTACTCACTTTGTGTGAACTTTTGACTTGGTTTCATGAAGTGGATTTCTTGGCCAAAAATCAGTATTTTTCATGACGCGGATATGGAAATCTTTTCAGATTGAGACCATTTTTGGTAAAAAACAAATGTTTTTTTCTGCCCGGATCCTGACTGTAGGGAGCTGAAATCTTTTGGGGATTCATTTCTGGCACCTTCTCACCTTGTGTGAACTTTTGACTTGGTTTCGTGAAGTTGGATTTTTTGGCCACAAATCAGTACTTTCATGACCGCGGATATGGACAACTTTTATGATTTAGACCATTTTTGGTAAAAACTCAAATGTTTGTTTCTGCCCGGATCCTGACTGTAGTGAGCTGAAATCTCTTGGGGATTCATTTCTAGCATCTTCTCACCTTGTGTGAACTTTTGACTTGGTTCGTGAAGTTGGATTTTTTGGCCAAAATCAGTATTTTTCATGACCGCCGATATGAAAAACTTTAAGATTTAGACCATTTTTGGTAAAACTCAAATGTTGTTTTCTGCCCGGATCTTGACTGTAGTGAGCTGAAATCTCTGGGGATTCATTTCTAGCATCTTCTCACCTTGTGTGAACTTTTGACTTGTTTCGTGAAGTTGGATTTTTTGGCCAAAAATCAGTATTTTTCATGACCGCCGATATGAAAAACTTTAAGATTAGACCATTTTTGGTAAAACTCAAATGTTTGTTTTCTGCCGGATCCTGACTGTAGGTGAGCTGAAATCTCTTGGGGATTCATTTCTGGCATCTACTCGCATTGTGTGAACTTTTGACTTGGTTTCGTGAAGTTGGATTTGTTGGCCAAAAATCAGTATTTTTCATGACCGCGGATATGGAAAATTTTTTCAGATTGAGACCATTTTTGGTAAAAAACTAAAAGTTTGTTTTCTGCCCGGATCCTGACTGTAGTGAGCTGAAATCTCTTGGGGATTCATTTCTGGGTCTACTCGCATTGTGTGAACATTTTGACTTGGTTTGTGAAGTTGGAATTTTTGGCCAAAAATCAGTATTTTTCATGACCGCGGATATGGAAAATCTTTTCAGATTGAGACCATTTTTGGTAAAAAACTAAAATGTTTGTTTTCTGCCCGGATCCTGACTGTAGTGAGCTGAAATCTCTTGGGGATTCATTTCTGGTGTTCTACTCGCATTGTGTGAACTTTGACTTGGTTTCGTTAAGTTGGATTTGTTGGCCAAAAATCAGTATTTTTCATGACCGCCGATATGGAAATCTTTTCAGATTTAGACCATTTTTGGTAAAAACTAAAATGTTTGTTTTCTGCCAGGATCCTGACTGTAGTGAGCTGAAATCTGTTGGGATTCATTTCTGGTGTCTACTCACATTTTGTGAACTTTTGACTTGGTTTCGTGAAGTTGGACTTTTTGGCCCAAAATCAGTATTTTTCATGACGCGGATATGGAAAACTTTTCAGATTGAGACCATTTTCGGTAAAAAACTAAAATGTTTGTTCCTGCCCGGATCCTGACTGTAGTGAGCTGAAATCTCTTCGGGATTCATTTCTGGCATCTTACTCACCTTGTCTGAACTTTTGACTTGGTTTCGTGAAGTTGGATTTTTTGGCCAAAAATCAGTATTTTTCATGACCGCAGATATGGAAATCTTTTCAGATTGAGACCATTTTTGGTAAAAACTCAAATGTTTGTTTTCTGCCCGGATCCTGACTGTAGTGAGCTGAAAACTCTGGGGATTCATTTCTGGCATCTACTCACTTTGTGTGAACTTTTGACTTGGTTTCATGAAGTTGGATTTTTGGCCAAAAATCAGTATTTT